>NC_069504.1:493897717-494192717 GCF_027579735.1 Bombina bombina
TTAGTGTATAGTGTATCTATGTTAGTAGTGTATAGTGTATCTATGTTAGTGTATAGTGTATCTATGTTAGTGCATAGTGTATCTATGTTAGTAGTGTATAGTGTATCTATGATAGTAGTGTATAGTGTATCTATGTTAGTATTGCTTAGTGTATCTATGTTATTGTATAGTGTATCTATGTTAGTGCATAGTGTATATATGTTAGTAGTGCATAGTGTATCTATGTTAGTAGTGCATAGTGTATCTGTTAGTGTATAGTGTATCTATGTTAGTAGTGTATAGTGTATCTATGTTAGTGTATAGTGTATCTATGTTAGTGCATAGTGTATCTATGTTAGTAGTGTATAGTGTATCTATGTTAGTGCATAGTGCATCTATGTTAGTGCATAGTGTATCTATGTTAGTGCATAGTGTATCTATGTTAGTAGTGTATAGTGTATCTATGTTAATGTATAGTGTATCTATGTTAGTGCATAGTCTATCTATGTTAGTGCATAGTGTATCTATGTTAGTAGTGTATAGTGTATTTATGTTAGTATTGCATAGTGTATCTATGTTAGTGTATAGTGTATGTATGTTAGTAGTGCATAGTGTATCTATGTTAGTAGTGCATAGTGTATCTGTTAGTGTATCTATGTTAGTGCATAGTGTATCTATGTTAGTGCATAGTGTATCTATGTTAGTGCATAGTGTATATATGTTAGTAGTGTATAGTGTATCTATGTTAGTAGTGTATAGTGTATCTATGTTAGTATGGCTTAGTGTATCTATGTTATTGTATAGTGTATCTATGTTAGTGCATAGTGTATATATGTTAGTAGTGCATAGTGTATCTATGTTAGTAGTGCATAGTGTATCTGTTAGTGTATAGTGTATCTATGTTAGATACACTATACACTAGTAACATAGATACACTATGCACTAACATAGATACACTATGCACTACTAACATAGATACACTATACACTAACATAGATACACTATGCACTACTAACATAGATACACTATACACTACTAACATAGATACACTATACACTACTAACATAGATACACTATACACTATGTTAGTAGTGTATAGTGTATCTATGTTAGTGCATAGTGTATCTATGTTAGTGCATAGTGTATATATGTTAGTGCATAGTGTATCTATGTTAGTGTATAGTGTATCTATGTTAGTAGTGCATAGTGTATCTATGTTAGTAGTGCATAGTGTATCTATGTTAGTAGTGCATAGTTTATCTATGTTAGTAGTGCATAGTGTATCTGTTAGTGTATAGTGTATCTATGTTAGTGTATCTATGTTAGTAGTGCATAGTGTATCTATGTTAGTAGTGCATAGTGTATCTATGTTAGTGTATAGTGTATGTATGTTAGTGTATAGTGTATCTATGTTAGTGCATAGTGTATCTATGTTAGTAGTGTATAGTGTATCTATGTTAGTGCATAGTGTATCTATGTTAGTGCATAGTGTATATATGTTAGTAGTGTATAGTGTATCTATGTTAGTAGTGTATAGTGTATCTATGTTAGTGCATAGTGTATATATGTTAGTATTGCTTAGTGTATCTATGTTATTGTATAGTGTATCTATGTTAGTGCATAGTGTATATATGTTAGTAGTGCATAGTGTATCTATGTTAGTAGTGCATAGTGTATCTGTTAGTGTATAGTGTATCTATGTTAGATACACTATACACTACTAACATAGATACACTATGCACTAACATAGATACACTATGCACTACTAACATAAATACACTATACACTAACAGATACACTGTGCACTACTAACATAGATACACTATGCACTACTAACATAGATACACTATGCACTACTAACATAGATACACTATGCACTACTAACATAGATACACTATGCACTACTAACATAGATACACTATGCACTACTAACATAGATACACTATGCACTACTAACATAGATACACTATGCACTACTAACATAGATACACTATGCACTACTAACATAGATACACTATACACTACTAACATAGAAACACTATGCACTATGTTAGTGCATAGTGTATCTATGTTAGTGCATAGTGTATCTATGTTAGTGTATAGTGTATCTATGTTAGTAGTGCATAGTGTATCTGTTAGTGTATAGTGTATCTATGTTAGTGTATAGTGTATCTATGTTAGTAGTGCATAGTGTATCTATGTTAGTATTGCATAGTGTATCTATGTTAGTAGTGCATAGTGTATCTATGTTAGTAGTGCATAGTGTATCTATGTTAGTAGTGCATAGTGTATCTATGTTAGTAGTGCATAGTGTATCTATGTTAGTAGTGCATAGTGTATCTATGTTAGTAGTGCATAGTGTATCTATGTTAGTGCATAGTGTATCTATGTTAGTGCATAGTGTATCTATGTTAGATACACTATACACTAACATAGATACACTATACACTAACATAGATACACTATGCACTAACATAGATACACTATACACTAACATATATACACTATACACTATGTTAGTGCATAGTGTATCTATGTTAGTGTATAGTGTATCTATGTTAGTGCATAGTGTATCTATGTTAGTGCATAGTGTATCTATGTTAGTGCATAGTGTATCTATGTTAGTGCATAGTGTATCTATGTTAGTAGTGCATAGTGTATCTATGTTAGTAGTGCATAATGTATCTATGTTAGTAGTGCATAGTGTATCTATGTTAGTAGTGCATAGTGTATCTATGTTAGTGCATAGTGTATCTATGTTAGTAGTGCATAGTGTATCTATGTTAGTAGTGCATAGTGTATCTATGTTAGTAGTGCATAGTGTATCTATGTTAGTAGTGCATAGTGTATCTATGTTAGTAGTGCATAGTGTATCTATGTTAGTGCATAGTGTATCTATGTTAGTGCATAGTGTATCTATGTTAGTAGTGCATAGTGTATCTATGTTAGTAGTGCATAGTGTATCTATGTTAGTGCATAGTGTATCTATGTTAGTGCATAGTGTATCTATGTTAGTAGTGCATAGTGTATCTATGTTAGTAGTGCATAGTGTATCTATGTTAGTAGTGCATAGTGTATCTATGTTAGTGCATAGTGTATCTATGTTAGTGCATAGTGTATCTATGTTAGTGCATAGTGTATCTATGTTAGTGTATAGTGTATCATTACACAGTACACTTTGTTTATTATCATAAGTATCAAGAGCAGTGTTTAATAAATAAAATAAATGCAGTTCCCTTTCACATGCCACTACCTATTATGTTTATATGTTTACAGTTATAACATCATTAGATTATAATAATATTAATTTCAGACTTCACTGATGGGAATAAATAAAAGACAGAAATCCTCTGCCTTCTGCTAAAACAGTATAAGAAATTTACTATGTGAAAATGGTACTGTGAACTCCGTAAAATAGGAACTTCTCTATATTAACAGTGGATCTAAAAAGTCTACACACCCTTATGAAATTGCAGACATTTGAAATGTAAACAAATATATAAAACAATGTAAATGTCAGACTTTTTAAATCTGTAATGTGATCTTCCAACAAACAAAAATCCAGAAAAAAACAACAATTCTTAAGAACATTTTAAATAAAATAAAAAAAATATAAAAAACTGCAACACCCTGATTTCTGAACATAATGGGGGCTCTAGCTGTGTTCACAGTTAACCAATTACAATCTAATTCTAGCCAGTTCTTGCTGAAGGATTTGCTTGAATGTTTGGGTTTGTACAAATAGTTGCCAAAGAAACTGCTAGTGCTAATTGTTGAAAAGTACCAATCAGGAGTGTGATATAAAAGAGTATCAAAGGCACTGGATATACCATGGAGCGCTGTCAAAACCATAATCAATAAGTGAAGAAAATGTGCCACCACAGAGGCAAAGATCAGGATGACACTCCAAATTTGATGAGAGGATGAGCATAAAACTTATCAGGGAGGCTACCAAGTGGCCAACAGCAACACAGAATAAGCTATAAAAATGACTGGTCACTCCTTGCATGTGACCACTATCTTTCATATTCTGCACAGGTCTAGGCTATGGGGTAGGGTGGCAAGACAAAAACTCTTTCTTACAAAAAGAAACATCCAAGTCCGCCTAAATTATGCCAAAAGATTTATTCAGCCACCTCAAACCATGAGGGGAAATGTGCTATCATCTGACAAGACAAAGGTTGAACTTTGTGGCCTAAATTGTAAAAACAGAATTTATGCTTACCTGATAAATTACTTTCTCTTGTGATGTATCGAGTCCACGGATTCATCATTTACTTGTGGGATATTCTCCTTCCCAACAGGAAGTGGCAAAGAGAGCACACAGCAGAGCTGTCCATATAGCTCCCCCTCCAGCTCCACCCCCCAGTCATTCGACCGAAGGTTAGGAAGAAAAAAGAGAAACCATAGTGTGCAGTGGTAACTGTAGTTTAAACAAAAAAGCTACCTGACTTAATAGCCAGGGTGGGCCGTGGACTCGATACATCACAAGAGAAAGTAATTTATCAGGTAAGCATAAATTCTGTTTTCTCTTGTAAGATGTATCGAGTACACGGATTCATCCTTTACTTGTGGGATACCAATACCAAAGCTTTAGGACATGGATGAAGGGAGGGAACAAGACAGGTACCTTAAACGGAAGGCACCACTGCTTGTAAAACCTTTCTCCCAAAAATAGCCTCCGAAGAAGCAAAAGAATCGAATTTGTAAAATTTGGAAAAAGTATGCAGCGAAGACCAAGTCGCTGCCTTACAAATCTGTTCAACAGAAGCCTCATTTTTAAAAGCCCATGTGGAAGCCACTGCTCTGGTAGAATGAGCAGTAATTGTTTCGGGAGGCTGCTGGCCAGCAGTCTCATAGGCCAAACGGATGATGCTTTTCAGCCAAAAGGAAAGAGAGGTAGTAGTCGCCTTATGACCTCTCCTCTTACCAGAATAGATAACAAACAATGAAGGTGTTTGTCTGAAATCCTTAGTTGCTTGTAAATAGAACTTTAAAGCACGAACCACATCAAGATTGTGTAACAGACGTTCCTTCTTCGAAGAAGGATTAGGACATAGAGAAGGAACAACAATTTCCTGGTTAATATTCTTATTAGACACAACCTTAGGAAGAAAACCGGGTTTGGTACGCAAAACTACCTTATCTGCATGGAAAACCAGGTAAGGTGAATCACACTGTAAAGCAGATAACTCTGAAACTCTTCGAACAGAAGAGATAGCTACCAAAAACAAAACTTTCTAAGATAAAAGCTTAAAGGGACAGTTCACCCAAAAACTTTTTCCCCTTTAAATTATTCCCAATGATCCTTTTTACCTGCTAGAGTGTATTAAATTGGTTGCAAGTAGCTCCTTTACTCATATTTCAGCATTTGAAATAGCTGATTTAGCTTGTGGTTTCCCAACCTATACTGAAAGTTTTGATACTGGCGTATACGCTATTGACAAGCCTAAGTAAACACAGCCAGCAGAAGAGATTACACCCTCAGTGGGGGGCATGATAGTTAAGTAATAACATTATAATTTTCCATTGTTCTCTCTATGTATTGAGCTTTGGTGTTCCAGACAAATATAAGCAAGTCTGTGTACATAAAAGTGATAACATAATGAGATCTGATATTACCTGAAGCTCAACCCATTGTAATAGGCTGTGGTTTCAAAGCACAAAACCAGCTACTTTAGATACACAAATAAACCCGAAAATGCAATTTCTCAAATATGTTATACTTTATGCAGTTGGTATAACAAGTCATTTAAAATACATTTATGGAAAAACAATTTTACAGTGTACTGTCCCTTTAATATCTATGGAAAGTAAAGGTTCAAACGGAACCCCTTGCAGAACTGAAAGAACTAAATTCAGACTCCATGGCGGAGCCACAGGTCTATAAACAGGCTTGATTCTGACTAAAGCCTGACTAAACGCTTGAACGTCTGGTACCTCTGCCAGACGTTTGTGTAAAAGAATAGACAAAGCAGATATCTGTCCTTTTAAGGAACTAGCTGATAATCCTTTCTCCAATCCTTCTTGGAGAAAGGACAATATCCTGAGAATCCTAATCTTACTCCATGAGCAACCCTTGGATTCACACCAAAAAATATATTTTCGCCAAATCTTATGGTAGATTTTCCTGGTGACAGGCTTTCTAGCCTGAATCAGGGTAACAATAACCGACTCAGAGAAACCACGCTTTGATAGAATTAGGCGTTCAATCTACAAGCAGTCAGACGCAGAGAAATTAGATTTGGATGCTTGAAAGGACCTTGTATTAGAAGGTCCTGCCTCATTGGTAGTGTCCATGGTGGGACAGATGACATGTCCACTAGGTCTGCATACCAGGTCCTGCGTGGCCACGCAGGCGCTATCAGAATCACCGAAACCCTCTCCTGCTTGATTCTGGCAACCAGACGAGGGAGGAGAGGAAACGGTGGAAAAACATAGGCCAGATTGAAGGACCAAGGCGCTGCTAGAGCATCTATCAGTACCGGCTGGGGATCCCGGGACCTGGACCCGTACAGAGGAAGTTTGGTGTTCTGACGGGATGCCATCAGATCCAATTCTGGAGTGCCCCATAGCTGAGTTAGCTGGGCAAATACCTCCGGGTGGAGTTCCCACTCCCCCGGGTGAAAAGTCTGACGACTTAGAAAATCCGCCTCCCAGTTGTCTACTCCTGGGATGTGAATTGCTGAGAGATGGCAGGAGTGATCCTCCGCCCACCTGATTATTTTGGTTACTTCCGTCATTGCTAGGGAACTCCTTGTTCCCCCTTGATGATTGACGTAAGCTACAGTCGTGATGTTGTCCGACTGAAATCTGATGAATTTGGCCGCGGCTAGCTGAGGCCATGCCTGAAGCGCGTTGAATATCGCCCTCAGTTCCAGAATGTTTATCGGGAGAAGAGCTTCTTCCCGAGACCATAAGGCCTGAGCTTTCAGGGAGTCCCAGACTGCACCCCAGCCCGACAGACTGGCGTCGGTCGTTACGATGATCCACTCTGGTCTGCAGGAACACATTCCCTGAGACAACCACCAGAGAAGAGAATCTCTGGTCCCCTGGTCCAGCTGTATTTGAGGAGACAAATCTGCATAATCCCCATTCCACTGTTTGAGCATGCATAGTTGAAGTGGTCTGAGGTGTATCCGTGCAAAAGGGACTATGTCCATTGCCGCTACCATTAATCCGATTGTCTCCACAGAGCTACAGATGGCCGAGGAATGGAATGAAGGGCTCGGCAAGAGGTTAAGAGTTTTAACTTTCTGACCTCCATCAGAAATATTTTCATTTCTACCGAGTCTATCAGAGTTCCAAGGAAGGAAACTCTTGTGAGGGGGGAGAGAGAACTCTTTTTGATGTTCACCTTCCACCCGTGAGACCTCAGAAAGGCCAATACAATTTCCGTGTGAGACTTGGCTCTTTGGAAAGTCGACGCCTGAATTAAGATGTCGTCTAGATAAGGCGCCACTGCTATGCCCCGCGGTCTTAGTACCGCCAGGAGGGACCCTAGCACCTTTGTGAAAATTCTGGGAGCAGTGGCCAACCCGAAAGGAAGAGCCACAAACTGGTAATGCTTGTCCAGAAAGGTGAACCTGAGAAACTGGCGATGATCTTTGTGGATAGGAATGTGCAGATACGCATCCTTTAAATCCACGGTGGTCATATATTGACCCTCCTGGATCATTGGTAAGATTGTCCGAATGGTCTCCATCTTGAATGATGGGACTCTGAGGAATTTGTTTAGAATTTTGAGATCCAGGATTGGTCTGAAAGTTCCTTCTTTCTTGGGAACCACAAACAGGTTTGAGTAAAAACCCAGCCCTTGTTCCGCAATTGAAACTGGGTGGATCACTCCCATTGTATGTAGGTCTTCTACACAGCGTAAGAACGCCTCTTTCTTTGTCTGGTCTGTAGACAGACGAGAAATGTGGAACCTTCCCCTTGGAGGGGAGTCCTTGAATTCTAGAAGATATCCCTGGGATACAATCTCTAAGGCCCAGGGATCGAGTACATCTCTTGCCCAGGCCTGAGCGAAGAGAGAGAGTCTGCCCCCTACTAGATCCGGTCCCGGATCGGGGGCTACCCCTTCATGCTGTCTTGGAGGCAGCTGCAGGCTTCTTGGCCTGTTTACCCTTGTTCCAGCCCTGGTAAGGTTTCCAGCCTGACCTGGGTTGGGAAGCGTTACCCTCTTGCTTTGCAGCAGGGGAGGATGAAGCGAGACCGCTCCTGAAATTCCGAAAGGAACGAAAATTATTTTGTTTGTTCTTTATCTTGAAGGACTTGTCCTGAGGGAGAGCATGGCCTTTTCCCCCAGTGATTTCTGAAATAATCTCTTTCAATTCAGGCCCGAAGAGGGTCTTTCCTTTGAAAGGTATGTTCAAGAGTTTGGATTTTGACGACACAACGGCCGACCTGGACTTTAGCCATAGCGCCCTGTGCGCTAAAATGGCGAAACCTGAATTCTTTGCCGCTAATTTAGCTAGTTGGAAAGCGGCATCTGTGATAAAAGAATTAGCCAGCTTAAGAGCCTTAATTGCAAAACAGTGAAAAAATGCAGTAAACTGTTCGAAATTTTTACAGTATGTACCTAAAGCATTAGTAAGATTGCACCCAGTGTTAATTTTGACGTCAAATTTCAATTTAGTCTTTTGACTAAAATGCCATTTTAGCTTTAGTCGTCTTAGTCATCGGAATTGTTTTAGTTTTAGTCTAGTTTTAGTCGACTGAATCTCCAGTAGATTTTAGTCGACTAAATCTCCAGTAGATTTTAGTCGACTAAAATCTAAGGGGTTTGGTTAAAGTGTAATGCATTATTTAATCATTTATCTATAATTTGCAAACTGATTATATACTCCAGGAGTAAACATAACACCTGTTAATATTTATGGTATTAAGGTTTAAACATGTAATACAGACACAGATTTAGCTTTTGTTATATGTAACATCTTTATTAAACTTAAAATTAAATAAAACCAAGTTTCATAAACAAACAGACGTGCAACTTTAAAATATAAAAAACAAAACTGTAAACTGTATTGGCTGTATTGAACATATTATCCAGTATAAAAACTTTAACAGTTCTCTGTTAATAATTAAAACAAGAATCAAGTAACTCAACACAGCAAAAAGTTTCTGCAGCTAGCACAGGCACAGCATAACTTAAACCATTATTTGTGGGTTATGCTTATTTCTATAGGAAGAATCAATTGATTGTTCACAGATTTGGAAAATATTTGGCAATGATATTAGCACTGCTCTAGAACTTCCAAACTCATTATATACTCCTGGAGTAAAGGTTTATTAACCTGTTTTTATTTATGGTATTAAGGTTTGAACATGCAATACAAATTTAACAGATTTAACTGTTGTGGTATATAACATGTCTTTATATATCTTAAAATTTAATAAAATTAAGTTTCGTAAATTTTACAAAAGAGCAGTAATTGGATATGGATTGATTATAACACCTTGCATAAAATGTTTTTGTCAGCAAATTTTGATTTAGTTTAGTCATAGTCTTTTGACTAAAATGTCATTGTGATTTAGTTTTAGTCATAGTCTTTTGACTTAAATGTCATTTTGATTTAGTTTTAGTCATAGTCTTTTGACTAAAATGTCATTTTAGTTTTAGTCGTATTTTAGTCATCAGAATTTCTTTAGTTTTATAGTCATTTTAGTCTAGTTTTAGTCGACGAAATTAACACTGATTGCACCACTAGCAATAAAAACGATTAACCCCTTAATGCCCAAACCGGATCGACAGTAAGCCAAAAAAACGGTTAAAAAACATTCAGCACCTTGCCACAGCTCTGATGTGGCCCTACCTGCCCTTAGGAACCAGATTTGTGGGGAAAAAGCTTCTAATAGGCCCTCAAACTGCAGCAGGACCCTCCATGTGAAACAGCCTGAACTTCTAGTCAAATATAACTGCGCATCTGAGGTGTGAAATTAGGCCCCTCCCACCTCACTACGTTGCTTGTGAGGCCTAAAGAAACACTCCAAAGTGTTTTAATATTAGCCATGTGGGTAACAACCCCTGAAAGAAACCCAAAGGAACCTTCAAAGTGCCTCAAAAAAACGATATTTTCAATAAAAACCATTTGCCTTGAAAATAGTGTCAACCAGCATAAACTAGCCCTGTTATGTAAGCTTGAAATTCCATACTTAGTCTCTGAATACAGCTTACCCTTCCCTCATGGGGATATTATCAGTCTTCTCTAGCATTATCACAGTCTTGTCTAGAAAAAAAAAGACTGAACATACCTTATTGCTAGAGAGTAAATAGTACACACCGGTACCATTTAAAATAACAAAATCTTGCTTGTAGAAAATAAAAACTACATTTTTTTTACCACATTCACTTTACCCTTCCGATTGCTTAGAGCCGGCAAAGAGAATGACTGGGGGGTGGAGCTGGAGGGGGAGCTATATGGACAGCTCTGCTGTGTGCTCTCTTTGCCACTTCCAGTTGGGAAGGAGAATATCCCACAAGTAAAGGATGAATCCGTGGACTCGATACATCTTACAAGAGAAAGATATGTTTGGCGCAAAGCCAATAAAGCTCATCATCCAGGAAACACCATACAGATTTTGATGCATGATGGTGGTAGCATCATGCTTTGTGGTGTTTCTCTTTAGCTGGGTCAGGTGCTCTTGTCAAGATAGATGAGAAAATTAATAGATCCAAATATCAAGATATTTTGTCACCTGCTGGCCTCTGTCATAAAGCTGAAGAGCAATTTCACATTCCAACATGACAATGACTCAAAACAAACACCCAAGTCGACCAAGCCATGGCTTCAGAATGGAAAAATGAATGTCATGGAATGGCCCAGTCAGAGCCGAGACCTTAAACCCATTAAAAACCTATGAAATGACCTAAAGAGAGCTGTACACAGGAGATCCCGTCACAATTTGAAGGAACTTGAACTTTTGTACAAATTAGAGTAGGATACAATTCCAAAGTCTAGAAGTGCAAAGTTAATAGAGGCTTATTCACAAAAGACTTGCTGCTGTAATAAATGGAAAATGTGTTTTTGCAAAATATTAGTCTGGTGGGGTGAGCAGACTTATGCAATCAGGATGTTGTAGTGTTTTTTTTTTTCTCTGGATTTCTCTGGAAAAAGTCTAACATTTACATTGTTGTTATTTCAAAAGCTTTCCATGGTTTGTTAATTTTACATAATTAAAGTGAAGGTAAACTTTGATGAATCAGTGCCCTGTTTTTAAAAAATACTATTAAAACAGGGGCACTTTCATTCATCAAAGTTTACATTTCACTGTTTTTGTAAAAATACTTACCTTTTATTCTGGAAGCCACTCCAGCGCTTCCCCCGCACGTCGCAAGTCTCTTCACACATCACCAATGACGAATCCGGCTTCCTCCAATCACAGCTTCCCCCCCAGAGCAACCATCGCCTGAGGCCACGCCGTGGAAGCCGGATTCTTCATTGGTGACGTAAGAAGAGACTTGCAACGGGTGGGGGAAGCGCTGGAGCGGCTTCCAGAATAAAAGGTAAGTATTTTTACAAAAACTGTGAAATGTAAACTTTGATGAATGAAAGTGCTCCTGTTTTTAATAATATTTTTAAAAACAGGGCACTGATTCATCAAAGTTTACCTTCACTTTAAGCATATTATAGGGATCCTAACCCCACTTTTTTCTTACATGATTTAGATAGAGCATGCAATTTTAAACAACTTTCTAATTTACTCCTATTATCAAATTTTCCTTATTCTCTTGCTATCTTTATTTAAAAAGCAGGAATGTAAAGCTTAGGAGCCGGCCCATTTTTGGTTCAGAACCTGGGTTTTGCTTGCTTATTGATGGCTAAATGTAGCCACCAATAAGCAAGCGCTATCCAGGGTGCTGAACCTAAAATGGGCTGGCTCCTAAGCGTTACACTCCTGCTTTTTAAATAAAGATTGCAAGAGAACTAATAAAATTTGATAATAGGAGTAAATTGGAAAATTGCTTAAAATTGCATACTCTATCTGAATCATAAAAGAAAAAAAAATTGGGTTTGGTATCCCTTTAAGTTCATCTCAGAGTTAGAGGTCCTTTTTTACAAAGAACCTGTTAGGCACCTAAGTCCCTTTAACAAGTGCCCCCCTCGCTAACCGTCACTAGCCTATAATCACTGCATCAGGTGAATGTTACTTGGAGCACTAATCAGAATAGGATGGGCAGAGGATATCCAGCAAAGGGTTACTGCAGATCCAGTCAGGAAAAGCACCCCAAGGAAAACGCCAAAGGAGTAGTTATACGTAGCCAAGGTGAGAGTCCAGATAACGGTACAAAAGCAGCAGGCAATAAACGTAGTCAAAACAAGCAGGAGGTCAGACCAAATCAGGCAAACTTAGTACAAAATCAGGAGGCAGTAAGCAAGGTCAGTATGCAGGCAAAAAGGTCAAAATCTTGAGCTCAGACAAATATGAGGGCAATCCAAAAAGAGTGGTCTAAAACAAAGTCAGGTCAGAATACAACAAACAGTATTAGCACACCCAGAGTACAAGATAAAAACGGACAAGGCCTGCAGGAAGGAATTGACTTGAAATAGGCTGCAGGAAAACAATAATTACGTGGAGCTACAGAAAAATAAAATACAATGTAACCAAAATAACAAGTTTGAAGCACAAAAGCCAAAGTGGCACAATTGCAGAGCAACAGCTCAATAAACTAGAGACCCCGGTTTAATTCCAGGACATGATCATGGGAACTTGCCACAACAATACATTGGGCTTAGGGGTATGACAGAACCTCTATGTGATATTTAGAATCTATGTGATGATGTTTCTATTCTGTGATGTGTGGCAATACTATACATAGTCTGATATATATATATATATATATATATAGTTGGAGGTATCAGTCTTCTGTACAGTGCAGTAGTAGGAGTATTTCTATTACTGCTGACCCTAGCTAAATAAATTGTATATAACTGAGGACCACCAGTTTGGGTTGACGGCAAGAACACTGCCCTAATCAATATTCACATTTACAAAGCCATATCAGTCTTTATTTTGGGATTACATATGAGAAAGAAGCAAACAGTGTGACTTCAGAAGTCAGCATATGCAGTTTGTGCACATCATAAGTTTTAGAATTCTGCATAACAATGATTTTGAGCAAACTGGAGAACCTAGTGAGGTAGGAAAGACTGCCACACATCTTATTACACTTAGAGATAAATACAATATTAGCAGGCCCATTTATCAAGCTCCGTACGGAGCTTGAAGGGCCGTGTTTCTGGCGAGTCTTCAGATTCGACAGAAACACAACTTATGAAGCAGCGGTCTAAAGACCGCTGCTCCATAATCCTGTCCGCCTGCTCTGAGCAGGCGGACAGGTATCGCCGGAAATCAACCCGATCGAATACGATCGGGTTGATTGACACCTCCCTGCTGGCGGCCGATTGGTCGCGAGTCAGCAGGGGGCGGCGTTGCACCAGCAGCTCTTGTGAGCTGCTGGTGCAATGTTAAATGCGGAGAGCGTATTGCTCTCCGCATTTAGCGAGGTCTTGCGGACCTGATCCGCAGTGTCGGATCAGGTCCGCAAGACCTTTGATAAATTGGGGCCATAGGGTGAAGTGTTAGGACTTTGGTTAAGGGAGTACAAGTTTTGACATGTGTTGTGGATTATTTAAATCCTTAGGGACTGTCTCTCAGAAGCAAGGGGCTTAGCCTTAATTTGATGTGGGTTTTTACTATTAAATTAAAACTGTTAAATTGTCATGTGGGGTAACAGCAATGATACAATAGCACTGGTTGCAATAGTTGTTGAGTGATGCAAAGGTCTCTGGGCACTGCACAGATATGACTCTCTGCATTACCTGACAAACTGACTGTACTGTAGCCAGATAAGCTGAGCCACACTTGTCACTTTCATGGAGCTTGTCCCGGTAAACTGTAATAAAGCAGCACTAGATCTACAGTGTTAGCATCCCTGACCAAAGTCATAATACAGTAGTAATAGGAGCATCTGTCTATAGGAAACAAACTGAAAGCAAGTTTATAACCAAGTAATAACCATAACTTGTCTACCTCTCTAATCTGGGATTCCAGTCTTTTAATGTAACACTACACCCCATTCTCTCCCTTTCTTGATCTTCTTTTTATCTCACTTCTTAACCACTCCCCCTACACCTTTACCCCTTTCACCCTTTTCCTCTCAGACAGGTTTTCCCCAAAACTTTTTATCTTTACCAACCCAGCACCGCTATCAAAGCACCACTAACACTTAATAGTTGCATTGTACCAACATAAAAGCTACATAATATAAGCATAACTAAATAGTAACCCAAGGTAGGGAATCTATATTTCTCAAAATGTTTGGACTGGATGTGTGGACCCTCTAGAATTCTGGGTCCCGTCTCAGCTGAGACAACTGTAGTTGTGCCCCTTTTCCCTGTGCCACTCCATTTCTCATCCTCTTATTTATGGTTCCTGCCTCACTACTTTCCTTTTAAAAAACCTTAAATGATTTTCTATCCTATAACGTAGACATAATATTGTTGAGTGATAAATTCCGAGCACCTGGTCTAAATGTTTTTACTTCATTTTTTTTTCTTTGTTCAAAATAAACATGAATCTATTTATTCTACAGCTTCAAGACAGTTCTGCCTGTCTTCATAATTGTATGCGGTTGTGTCAACTCCTGATTACATAAATATATATAAATGCAATTCAGAATATATAAGAACACAGGGTGTGTGTATAATACCCATTTATGTGTATGTACTGAACACATAATTATATGGCTGAACTACAGATTCTGCTTCCCAAAACATTACATAACCCTGTGTGGCAGATAGCATTCCACTGCATGAATTATTACATCACCTTATTCAGGAATGTCCAGCTCCATTGCTTAACAGCTTGCTAATGGACTTGATCTAAAGTGATCTTGGATCGATCACAGGCGAGAAACTAATAGTCCGAGAGATTTGGGTGAAATCCTGGTCTGCTTGCTGGTACAAAAGACAACATGGAGACTCCAGATCCCTACACTGTTTACACTTCTATGTCAAGTTTTAGCAAGATTACATAAAACATTTTACAATTAAAAATACATTTTACTTTCTTTGCTATAATATTGCACTACTGCTTAAATCAGATGAAACTAAGCAATCAAATTCATAGCCTTATGGTTGCAAACTTTAAGAAATGACAATTAGATTACAAATGCATATATTTTTTTAATTATTAACATGTGACACTGTTTTAATTTAATTTGTTAAATCAGTATCCTTCCTGTGTAAAAACCTATATATAAGTCAAATGTTTTTTACGGAGTCATATTTGACAAAATGTATTAAAACAGTAATAATTCCTTTTACAGTGAAAAGCACACACCCTATATATATATATATATATATATATATATATATATATATATATATATATATATATATATATATATACACACACACATACATAGACACACACATATAAACATATATACACACACAGGGGCACAGTCATGCTGAAACACAAAAGGGCCTTCCCCACACTGTTGCCACAAAATTGGAAGCACTAAATTGTCTAAACTGTCTCTGTATCCTGTAGCATTATGATGACGCTTCACTGAAACTAAGAGGCCTAGCTCAAACCCTGATAAACAGCCACACACCATTAGCTCTCCTTCACTTTACAGTAGTCACTATTCCTGTAGGTAGCGTTCTCCTGGAATCTACCACCCCCAGATTCTTGCATCAAACTGGCAGATAGAGAAGCATGATCTATAACTGCAGAGAACATTTTTCCACGGTTCGAGAGTCCAGTGGCAGCACGCTTTGTACCACTCCAGCATTGCGTATGCTGATGTGAGGCTTGTATATAGCTGCTCAGCCATAGAAAACCATTTCATCTCCTTACACACAGCTATTGTGTTGACGTTGTTTCCAGAGGCAGTTTGGAACTCTGTAGTAGGTAATGCAACAGATTGAGTTTGTGTGGTCTACCACATCATGGCTGGGCTGTAGTTGCTTCTAGATGCTCCCCCTTCACAATAATAGTACTTGCAGTTGACCAGGGCACATCCACAAACTGAATTGTGGTAAACAATGATAGTGTCCTGTTTTTAAAGTTACTAAGTTCATCAGTGCAATCCATTGTACTATCAATCGGCTAGATTACGAGTTGTACATTAGGTTAAAAAAACAGCGTTAAGAGGTCCTAACACTGCTTTTTAACGCCTGCTGGTATTACAAGTCTTGCAGGTACAGGTGTACCGCTCACTTTTTTGGCCAGACTTGGAAATACCGCAAATCCACTTACGTAAATTGCGCATCCTCTTTTTTCAATGGGACTTGCATAGCACTGGTATTACAAGTCTGCCAAAAAGTGAGCGGTAGACCCTCTGCTGTCAAGACTGGTACCGCATTTTAAAGTCAGTAGTTAAGAGTTTTACACTACAACGCCGTAGCATAAAACTCTTAACTAAAGTGCTAAAAAGTACACTAACACCCATAAACTACCTATTAACCCCTAAACCGAGGCCCTCCCGCATCGCAAACACTAAAAACCCCTAATCTTCCGAACCAGACATCGCAGCCACTATAATAAATATATTAACCCCTAAACCGCCGCACTCCCGCCTCGCAAACATTAGTTAAATATTATTAACCCCTAATCTGCCGTCCCTAATATCGCCGACACCTACCTACATTTATTAACCCCTAATCTGCTGCCCCCAACGTCGCCGCCACTATACTAAAGTTATTAACCCCTAAATCTAAGTCTAACCCTAACCCCCCCAACTTAAATATAATTTAAATAAATCTAAATAAAAATTACTATAATTAACTAAATTATTCCTATTTAAAATTAAATACTTACCTATAAAATAAACCCTAAGATAGCTACAATATAACTAATAGTTACATTGTAGCTATCTTAGGGTTTATTTTTATTTTACAGGCAAGTTTGAATTTATTTTAACTAGGTAGAATAGTTATTAAATAGTTATTAACTATTTATAACTACATAGCTAAAATAAATACAAAAGTACCTGTAAAATAAAACTTAACCTAAGTTACACTAACACCTAACACTACACTATAATTAAATTAATTCTCTAAATTAAATACAATTAAATAAAATTAGTAAAGTACAAAAAACCCCCACTAAATTACAGAAAATAATAAACAAATTACAAGATTTTTAAACTAATTACACCTAATCTAATCCCCCTAAAAAAATAAAAAAGACCCCCAAAATAAAAAAAGCCCTACCCTACACTTAATTACAAATAGCCCTTAAAAGGGCCTTTTGCGAGGCATTTCCCAAAAGTAATCAGCTCTTTTACCTGTAAAGAAAATTACAAATTCCCCCCAACATTAAAACCCACCACCCACACAACCAACCCTACTCTAAAACCCACCCAATACCCCCTTAAAAAAACCTAACACTAACCCCTTGAAGATCACCTTACTGGGAGAAGTCTTCATCCAACCGGGCTGAAGTCCTCAACGAAGCCGGGAGAAGTCTTCATTCAAGCCGGGCGAAGTGGTCCTCCAGACGGGCAGAAGTCTTCATCCAGACAGCATCTTCTATCTTCATCCATCCAGCGCAGAGCGGGTCCATCTTCAAGACATCCGACGTGGAGCATCCTCTTCATCTGACGGCTCTTCTGGAATGAAGGTTCCTTTAAATGACATCATCCAAGATGGCGTCCCTTCAATTAAGGTAGAAAAAATCCTATTGGTTGATGCAATAGGATTGAGCTCGCATTCTATTGGCTGATTGGAACAGGATTTTTTCTACCTTAATTCCGATTGGCTGATAGAATTCTATAAGCTAATCGGAATTGAAGGGATGCCATCTTGGATGACGTCATTTAAAGGAACCTTCATTCCAGAAGAGTCGTCGGATGAAGAGGATGCTCCGCGTCGGTTGTCTTGAAGATGGACCTGCTCCGCGCCGGATTTATGAAGATAGAAGATGCCGTCTGGATGAAGACTTCTGCCCGTCTGGAGGACCACTTCGCCCAGCTTGGATGAAGACTTCTCCAGGTAAGGTGATCTTCAAGGGGTTAGTGTTTTAAGGGGGTATTGGGTGGGTTTTAGAGTAGGGTTGGTTGTGTGGGTGGTGGGTTTTAATGTTGGGGGGATTTGTAATTTTTTTTACAGGTAAAAGAGCTGATTACTTTGGGGCAATGCCCCGCAAAAGGCCCTTTTAAGGGCTATTTGTAATTTAGTGTAGGGTAGGGCTTTTTTATTTTGGGTGGGCTTTTTTATTTTGGGTGGGCTTTTTTATTTTGTTAGGGGGATTAGATTAGGTGTAATTAGTTTAAAAATCTTGTAATTTGTTTATTATTTTCCGTAATATAGTGGGGGGTTTTGTACTTTAGATAATTTAATTTAATTGTATTTAATTTATGGAAATAATTTAATTATAGTGTAGTGTCAGGTGTAATTGTAACTTAGGTTAGGTTTTATTTTACAGGTACTTTTGTATTTATTTTATCTAGGTAGTTATTAAATAGTTAATAACTATTTAATAACTATTGTACCTAGTTAAAATAAATACAAACTTGCCTGTAAAATAAAAATAAATCCTAAGATAGCTACACTGTAACTATTAGTTATATTGTAGCTAGCTTAGGGTTTATTTTATAGGTATTTAGTTTTAAATAGGAATAATTTAGTTAATGATAGGAATTTTTATTTTGATTTCTTTTAATTATATTTAAGTTAGGGGGTGTTAGGTTTAGGGGTTAATAACTTTAATATAGTGGCGGCTAAGTTGGGGCGGCAGATTAGGGGTTAATAAATGTAGGTAGGTGGCGGCAATGTTAGGGCCGGCAGATTAGGGGTTAATAATATTTAACTAATGTTTGCAAGGCGGGAGTGTGGCGGTTTAGGGGTTAATATGTTTATTGTAGTGGCGGCGACGTTGGGGGCGGCAGATTAGGGGTTAATAAGTGTAGGTAAGTGGCGGCAACATTGGGGGCGGCAGAGTAGGGGGTTAATAAATATAATGTAGGTGTCGGCGATGTCAGGGACGGCAGATTAGGGGTTAATAAGTGTAAGCTTAGGGGTGTTTAGACTCAGGGTTCATGTTAGGGTGTTAGGTGTAGACATAAATTTTATTTCCCCATAGGAATCAATGGAGCTGCGTTAAGGAGTTTTACACTGCTTTTTTGCAGGTGTTGGACTTTTTTTAAGCCGGCTCTCCCCATTGATTTCTATAGGGAAATCGTGCACGAGCACGTTACACCAGCTCACAGCTAACGTAAGCAGTGCTGGTATTGGAGTGCGGTAATGAGCAAAATTTTGCTCAACGCTCACTTCTTGTCTGGTTTGTAAAAACCCGTAATACCAGCGCTGTCTGTAAGTGAGCGGTGAGCATAAACTGCTCGTTAGCACCGCACAGCCTCTAACGCAAAACTCGTAATCTAGGTGAAAGTTTGTTTATGAGATTTCATGTCTATGTGCTGGATTTTATACACCAGATATAGTTTATGGGTTAATTACATGATCCTTTCTCATTCATAAACTCTACAAAATGTTTTATGTATGCAGTTTATTACAAAGCAGCGCCTAAGATTACTATACAAAACTCACATTTTACGTATTTATTATTTAGTTAAAGGGCCCTATAATCTAAAACTCTCCACTCAAGATTATCTAACGAGTAATTTTATTTATAGGAGCTATATGTTTTATTCTTTTTTACAAGTAATTCATTTTGGTTTTATAATTTTTGCAAGGAATACATTTTTATTTTAGTACTTAATATAATCTAGTTTGCACATAGTTTTTGGAACTAGACCAGACTGACTGACTTAAAAGGATATGAAACCCAAAACTTTTCTTTCATGATAGATAGAGCATACAATTTTAAATAAACTTTCTAATTTACTTCTATTATCAATTGTTCTTCATTCTCTTTGTATCTTTTGTTGAAAGGCAGGGACTTATGCTTTGGAGCCGGCCGATTTCTGAAGCACTATATGGCATCAGTTTTGCAAGAAAGTTATCTATTTGCAAGAGCATAAATGGTACATTCTGTCTGAATCACAAAATAAAAGTTTTGGGTTTCATATCCTTTTAATGCATGATATTCATTCAGCGCACCTTGCACAAGGAGAAGCTGTATGGGAGAGTGATGCAGAAGAAGCCTTTTCTGCACAGAGTCGCTTGAGGTATGCAAACGCGCATTTGGAAAAGCCAGCTTCATTTTGTAAGAAGGTGCTGTGGACTGATGAAACAAGGATTAGTTATTTGGTCATAACAAGAGGCGTTATGCATGGCGGCAAAAGCGCACAGCATTCCAAGACAAACACTTGCTAACCACAAAATTTGGTGGATGTTCCATCATGCTGTTGGTGCTGTGCGGCCAGTGCCGGTTCTGGGAATCTTGTTAAAGTTGAGGGTTGCATGGATTCCACTCAATATCAGCAGATACTTGAGAATAATGTTGAGGAATCAGTCACAAAGTTAAAGTTACGCCGGGGCTGGATATTTCAACAAGACAACGACCCAAAACACTGTTCAAAATGTACTCTGGCATTTATGCAGAGGAACAAATACAATGTTCTGGAATGGCCATCTTAGACCCCAGACCTGAATATCATTGAAAATCTGTGAAGTGATTTGAAGCAGGCTGTCCATGCTCGGCAACCATCAAACCTAACTGAACTGGAGATGTTTTGCAAGGAGGAATGGTCCAAAATACCTTCACCAGAAGCCAGACACTGATTACAGGCTATAGGAAGCGTCTAGAGGCTGTTATATCTGCTAAAGGAGGCTCTACTAAATATTGATGCAATATTTCTGTTGGGGTGCCTAAATTTATGCACCTGTCTAATTTCGTTTGGATGCATATTGCACATTTTCTGTTAATCCAACAAACCTCATTTCACTACTGAAATTTTACTGTGTCCTTCAGTTATTTGAAAGTTCAAAATGAAATTGCTGATCCAAACACCCAATTATTTATAAATGAAAATCATGGAAATTGTCAGGGGTGCCTAAACTTTTGCATACAACTGTATATATATATTCTTAGATTTACATGCTTTAAAAATTAAACTCTCCCTCCTTAAACTTTGCATTATACTTTAATTTTGTATTCTGCCCCTAGCAACAAACAACTTTGTTTTAAAAAATATTTAGATTTGGCTGATGTGTTATTAAATAGCAAGACAACAGAAATGTCTTGTAATTATAACTTGTGTACTGTGCCTTTAAGAAATAGATCAATGTTCCATCTTTTGTGTGAGCACTTAAGAACTAATATTTTAATAAGTACTTTGTTTTTTCTTTCTTAAAAGTATATACATCAAAACAGCTTGGTTACAATTTACTGCAGCTAATTGGTTACTGTTACTTGAACCAAACCTAGAATGTTTTTAACTTTTGGAGAAAACAATCTTTACTGCACATTATATTTAAGCCATTTCATCAAATCAGCTGTGAATGTATTTCAAAGTTTAGGGCACTTAAGTCTAAACTTTGATATATGATGATTAAAATAAAAAACAAACATATTGAAATATGTTTGAACTCTCTTCTAGGGTCCTGTGCTAAAAGCACTGTCACAATAGAACTATATTATAAAGGTACCCATGTAGCAATCGAGATTGCAGGTGAAATGTTCTAAAGCAGCTGTCGCCAACCAGTGGTCCATGGACCACTGGTGGTCCACGAGAAGATGTTGGTGGTCCTTGACACCATTAAGCAGGAATGAATATTTTCTGATGGTGTCAACCCCGTTGCGCTGCAACTCCCTACAGTGCCTGGCTGGATATCAGTGAAATCCGACAGAGGAGGAGTTAAATTACAGTCTCTCTACGCACGTTGCGTAGTAGTGCGCAACTTGTGTAGCTAGATTGTATTTTTAACTCCTCCCGCCTGGTGTGCTGCTCAGAGAAAGATGCTTCCATTCTAAAGCCAGCAGAGGTTGGTATAGTCTTGGCTTCAAATAGTGAAATTAAACTATATAAAAAAAAGAAAATCTTAAAAAATGGTCTCTTTTATTTCATTTATTTTCTTCCCTTTACCTGTCTCTTTGTAGTAGTTTTCCTAATTCCTTCAGATGGACTTACATCACTGTTTGTCTTCCTCCCCTCCATTTTCTTTTTTTAAAAATTAAATATTAATTATTTTTCATTCTAATAATTTTTCCCACGCACAAAGCCATTCCACCTGAATTCCAGTAATTTCCATCCAGCAGATCAGCCATATCCCACCAGTATTATAGTAATCACCAGTAACATCAGTCGTGGTTAGCTCACATCCATATTGAGAGCTTTCTGATATAAACTTAATTTATGACTCCAATGTCTGTCCATGATCATAAGTAGTTTTGAATAATTTCTAACTGGGGAGGTAACTTGGAAGTCTTGTGGTCCTTTTAAACATAATTCTTTTTTCCACTTTCTGTCTCTCTGTTTCCAGCTCAAAAGTTGGCACTCACCCTTCATCTGTCATTTGGAAGTATTCTCTCAGTTCTGTCATTCAGTTAGTTCATTCCAAAAAATAATTCTTAAAATGTGTAAATATATACATAATGTAAACTTAGCTATGGTTATACTACTTATGTACAGTGTGTGTGTGTGTGTGTGTATATATATATATATACACACACAATATAGAGGTTTGTACCTTTTAAAAAAAATCATGTTAGTGGTCCACGAGAATTGTAAGTTTAGTGGTCCATGAGGTCCGAAAGGTTGGCGACCCCTGTTCTAAAGGGATGAAGGCAGTCTAACCAAGGAGCATTTTACTACACTTCACTGTTCAAAGTAATGGTTCTCTGCATCGAAGGTGTAATGTAAATGAACTCTTTAGACAGTATTGAATGACAATACAATTTAAATGTGTGAATCAAAACTGAACCTCTTTTGTTATAATACAATAATGAAACTAGAACATGACTAATAAACCTATATAAGGTAATGGGTATATTGTATATGTGTATATTGTATTTTATATATACATACAGTATATATATATATATATATATATATATATATATATATATATATATATATTATACACACACACACAGTATCTCCCAAAAGTGAGTACACGCCTCACATTTTTGTAAATATTTTATTATATATTTTCATGTGACAACACTAAAGAAATGACACTTTGCTACAATGTAAACTAGTGAGTGTACAGCCTGTATAAGTGTAAATTTGCTGTTCCCATAAAATAACTCAACGCACAGCCATTAATGTCTAAACCGTTGGCAACAAAAGTGAGTACACCTCTAAGTGGAAAGGTCCAAATTGGGCCCAAAGTGTCAATA
The DNA here is from genome assembly GCF_027579735.1 of Bombina bombina. Taxonomy (NCBI): domain Eukaryota; kingdom Metazoa; phylum Chordata; class Amphibia; order Anura; family Bombinatoridae; genus Bombina; species Bombina bombina. The sequence continues at coordinate 493,920,956 of NC_069504.1, forward strand.
TTTTGTGTGGCCACCATTATTTTCCAGCACTGCCATAACCCTCTTGGGCATGGAGTTCACCAGAGCTTCACAGGTTGCCACTGGAGTCCTTTTCCACTCCTCCATGATGACATCACAGAGCTGGTGGATGTTAGAGACCTTGCGCTCCCCCACCTTCCGTTTGAGGATGCCCCACAGATGCTCAATAGGGTTAAGGTCTGGAGACATGCTTGGCCAGTCCATCACCAAGGCAGTGGTCATCTTGGAGGTGTGTTTGGGGTCGTTATCATTTGGAATACTGCCCTGCGGCCTAGTCTCCGAAGGAAGGGGATCATGCTCAGCTTCAGTATGTCACAGTACATGTTGCCATTCATGGTTCCCTCAATGAACTGTAGCTCCCCAGTGCCGGCATCACTCATGCAGGCCCAGAACATGACACTCCCACCACCATGCTTGACTGTAGGCAAGACACACTTGTCTTTGTACTCCTCACCTGGTTGCCTCCACACACGCTTAACACCATCTGAACCAAATAAGTTTATCTTGGTCTCATCGGACCACAGGAAATGGTTCCAGTAATCCATGTCCTTAGTCTGCTTGTCTTCAGCAAACTGTTTGCGGGCTTTCTTGTGCATCATCTTTAGAAGAGGCTTCCTTCTGGGACGACAGCCGTGAAGAAAATTTGATGCAGTGTGTGGCATATGGTCTGAGCACTGACAGGCAGATACCACCCCCCACCCCTTTAACCTCTGCAGCAATGCTGGCAGCACTCATATGTCTATTTCCCAAAGACAACCTCTGGATATGACACTGAGCATGTGCACTCAACTTCTTTGGTTGACCATGGCAAGGCCTGTTCTGAGTGGAACCTGTCCTGTGAAACCGCTGTATGGTCTTGCCCACCGTACTGCAGCTCAGTTTCAGGGTCTTGGCAATCTTCTTATAGCCTAGGCCATCTTTATGTAGAGCAACAATTCTTTTTTTTTAGATCCTCAGAGAGTTCTTTGCCACGAGGTGCCATGTTGAACTTCCAGTGACCAGTATGAGAGAGTGTGAGAGCGATAACACCAAATTTAACACACCTGCTCCCCATTCACACTTGAGACCTTGTAACACTAACGAGTCACATGACACCCGGGAGGGAAAATGGCTAATTGGGCCCATTTTGGACATTTCCACTAAGGGGTGTACTCACTTTTTTTTGCCAACGGTTTAGACATTAATGGCTGTGTATTGAGTTATTTTGAGGGGGAAGCAAATTTACACTGTTACAGGCTGTACACTCACTACTTTACATTGAGCTAAGTGTTATTTCTTCAGTGTTGTCACATGAAAAGATATAATAAAATATTTACAAAAATATGAGGGGTGTACTCACTTTTGTGAGATACTGTATGTGTATATATATATATATATATATATATATATATATATATATATATATATACATACAGGGAGTGCAGAATTATTAGGCAAGTTGTATTTTTGAGGATTAATTTTATTATTGAACAACAACCATGTTCTCAATGAACCCAAAAAACTCATTAATATCAAAGCTGAATAGTTTTGGAAGTAGTTTTTAGTTTGTTTTTAGTTATAGCTATTTTAGGGGGATATCTGTGTGTGCAGGTGACTATTACTGTGCATAATTATTAGGCAACTTAACAAAAAACAAATATATACCCATTTCAATTATTTATTTTTACCAGTGTAACCAATATAACATCTCAACATTCACAAATATACATTTCTGACATTCAAAAACAAAACAAAAACAAATCAGTGACCAATATAGCCACCTTTCTTTGCAAGGACACTCAAAAGCCTGCCATCCATGGATTCTGTCAGTGTTTTGATCTGTTCACCATCAACATTGCGTGCAGCAGCAACCACAGCCTCCCAGACACTGTTCAGAGAGGTGTACTGTTTTCCCTCCTTGTAAATCTCACATTTGATGATGGACCACAGGTTCTCAATGGGGTTCAGATCAGGTGAACAAGGAGGCCATGTCATTAGATTTTCTTCTTTTATACCCTTTCTTGCCAGCCACGCTGTGGAGTACTTGGACGCGTGTGATGGAGCATTGTCCTGCATGAAAATCATGTTTTTCTTGAAGGATGCAGACTTCTTCCTGTACCACTGCTTGAAGAAGGTGTCTTCCAGAAACTGGCAGTAGGACTGGGAGTTGAGCTTGACTCCATCCTCAACCCGAAAAGGCCCCACAAGCTCATCTTTGATGATACCAGCCCAAACCAGTACTCCACCTCCACCTCCAGGGCGCCTGAGTCGGACTGGAGCTCTCTGCCCTTTACCAATCCAGCCATGGGCCCATCCATCTGGCCCATCAAGACTCACTCTCATTTCATCAGTCCATAAAACCTTAGAAAAATCAGTCTTGAGATATTTCTTGGCCCAGTCTTGACGTTTCAGCTTGTGTGTCTTGTTCAGTGGTGGTCGTCTTTCAGCCTTTCTTACCTTGGCCATGTCTCTGAGTATTGCACACCTTGTGCTTTTGGGCACTCCAGTGATGTTGCAGCTCTGAAATATGGCCAAACTGGTGGCAAGTGGCATCTTGGCAGCTGCACGCTTGACTTTTCTCAGTTCATGGGCAGTTATTTTGCGCCTTGGTTTTTCCACACGCTTCTTGCGACCCTGTTGACTATTTTGAATGAAACGCTTGATTGTTCGATGATCACGCTTCAGAAGCTTTGCAATTTTAAGAGTGCTGCATCCCTCTGCAAGATATCTCACTATTTTTTACTTTTCTGAGCCTGTCAAGTCCTTCTTTTGACCCATTTTGCCAAAGGAAAGGAAGTTGCCTAATAATTATGCACACCTGATATAGGGTGTTGATGTCATTAGACCACACCCCTTCTCATTACAGAGATGCACATCACCTAATATGCTTAATTGGTAGTAGGCTTTCGAGCCTATACAGCTTGGAGTAAGACAACATGCATAAAGAGGATGATGTGGTCAAAATACTCAATTGCCTAATAATTCTGCACTCCCTGTATATATATATATATATATATATATATATATATATATATATTGTATTATTATGTGTTTTAATGAAGTTAGTTAGATAAACTTTTGGTGTCTTCTTTTCTTTTTAGGAACATACTTTGTGTAAGGGATATTAATATTCCATATAAGACAGTAGCTGTAGATTTGTCTAATGTATCGTATTGAAAAGTGTACATTTTTTACTGAGAAATCAGACCGGCCGTAGAAATTTGTATAGACCAGCCCAGCCTCTCCCCCTCTGAGTCAGCCTCACCCCTTCATCTTAGCCCCACCTCCTCCGATGAAGCCCCCCCCTCCGGCTCAGACTCACCCCCCTCCAGCCCAATCTCCCCGGCAATGTAAAGACACCCTCCCTCTGCTATGATAAAGCATATGCCATGAGCAATAGTTAATATTTCTCATATTTGTGCTATATCCCAACCATTCCTCATATTAACTCTTCCACTGATATATATATACCCTCGGCATCCACACAATTATATTGCAAGACAAACCTCCTGCACCCACAAAATTAGAGATACACCCCAAGAACCCCCGCAAATATAAACCCCACACTCCCCTGTGTATTAGATACACACAAATACAAAAGGTATTAGAACTATATACCAACCCTACTGTGTACATCAGGCACGCTCAGGTACTGAGGCTGTATATTAAGTATCCCTACGCTATTAGAGCTGATGCCCAGGCATACTCCAGTATCAGCGCCTGTAATTAATGCATCTCCCTGGTATTAGAAAAAATAACCCACTAATACTCTTTATGAAACCTGTATCGCATGAATCACATCTATATTAGAACATCACTCCTGTATTAGAGCTCAGAGCTGTAATCATCACGACATCTCAGTATCAGAGCAATCATGCCATAGAAATCTCTCTAGTATTACCGTGGTACCTCAGTATATCAGGCATACTCCAGTATTAGATCTGTAGCCGCAGCTATATCCCCGGTATCAGACTAGTGCCTCATGTGGTACTCACGTGTGTTGTTGTGAGAAGCTGAATCCGTGGGTCCCACTGAGCAGGATGAGGCAGGTCAGTGTGTATGAGGCACAGAGCAGGGAGAAGCGGGTAAGGAGCCATCCTGAGGACGCAGCCGGAGCCAGGGAGAAAAGCCGAGCACCGCCGAGGACATAGTCAGTGTCTCTGCATGTGGCTCAGAGAAGGCGCAATCCACATAGGTCAGCTCCGCCCCCTGACTCTCACACTTGCATTTCCTAATGCCATTGCCTATTGGAGATGGAGTAGAGGCGGAGCGGTGGCTACATCTGCAGCTGAGCTGCTTGAGCCTACTAACTTTCTTGCCTATGTGGCGGCCCAATCCGGCCCTGTGCAGCTGCCGGCCCACCTGGATTTTTCCCGGTATCCCGGCAGCCCAATCCGGCCCTGCATTTTTTCACATCTAAGTAACTAAAAAGAACTGACAATGTATTTATTTTGGGTTTGTAGTGAATGACAAAAATATAACATGGAATGCTTGAACTAACTCAGGCTAAAGCTTCGGCTATACAATATATATATATATATATATATACACACACACACATACAGTATATATATACATACACATATATATACACATATATATATATATATATATATATATACACACACACACACAGTGTATATATATATATATATATATATATATATCTCATCATACTTTTGCCCAGTCAGCAACAGATACAACACCCAAATGGCTTTATTAAACATTTAGGGCTAGATTACAAATGGAGCGCTAATTTATCGCATGCCCGCAAACGGGCAAATTCGCACGTTTACAGACGTGCAATAAATAATCAAATAATCAGCCATTACAAGTGGCTAGTTATTGCTATTAGTGCTCAAAAAATTAAACAGAGGTCAAACATCAAACAGAGGTCAAATGTGCCCCAATTGCCCCCAAAATAACAAGTGAGGTCCCTTTTTTTTTTTTTTTTTTTAAAAAGGGAAAAGTAGCATAAAAAAACAAATAAATAAAAATAAGCACTATGCAGTTTTTGAGGGCAAGTTGATGGATGTGGGTTGTTAGGAAAAAAGAGGCACTGAAAAGAGCCTTTACATTGTGGTCTATGGGTACTGTGTGTTCCCAGTAAATATATATGTATATGCTTATATATATATATATATATATATATATATATATATATATATATATATATATATATATATATATATATATATATATATATATATATTTATTTATGTATGTGTTTATATTTGCATATTCACATATTAACACATAAATATATATGTATATTTGCTTCCCTTCAATGCGCTGGATTCTGTCATGAGTTAAAATAAGAGAACAGCTTTAAAGAGAGCTGCAGGTACAGGAGGAAAAACAAAAGCATGGTGAGTAGTAACCATACTTCTGTACTTGTACCCAGCTGTTTAATGTCCCTTTAATACATGAAATAAATGTGGAGTATTTCATTATGGAAATAAGCCAAAACTACTTTGTTTAATATGGTAAACATCTGCTCATCCATAGATATAAAGCCGGAATATCACCTTATAACAAATCCAGAATCACATGTAACCACAGCCCATACATTATTACTTTGATCTCTAACTTTTGGAGAGAAGATAAGAGTTGGATATTGGTTACCTGTAAAAACGTTGGAGAAAACGCTGTCGTCCTTCAGTGTGAGAGATGCTTAACGCACTGGGATCCAATTGTAGGTAAGATCCACAGGCGTATATAACCGCATACAATAGAAAAGCAAACAAAATCTCCATACAGGTAAATGATTAATTAGATGCAGTCTTTAGTGATAGAGGATTGACACTATGCACATGCCTTTTCAAAAAATTGGAGATGTATTTGATATGCATTAAAAGTTGAAGACAAACTCACAAAAGACAAGGAGATACGTCAACTGACGCGTTTCACGCCCACTAGCGCTTCCTCAAAGTGGGGCATGAAAAGCGTCAGATGAAGTATTTCCTCCTTGTCTTTTATGTTTGTCTTCAACTTTTAATGCATATCGAATACATTTCCAATTATTTTAAAAAGCATGTGCATAGTGTCAATCCTTTATCACTAAAGACTGCATCTAATTAATCAGTTACCTGTATGGAGATTTTGTTTGCTTTTCTATTATATATATATATATATATATATATATATACACACAGGATACGATACAAAACAGCCTTTAATCCATCATATACTGTGTTGCCTGCTTCATTTCAGTATAGCCATATATCCTTGGCCAGGTTTGGTATACTGGGGAATGCTTGTATTTACCTTATTCAGCAGTGCACCAGGCAGTTGAGTGAAAGGTGTGTGCCACTTTCTCTACACATTTTATATATATATATATATATATATATATATATATATATATATATATATATATATATATATATATATATATATATATATCACATTAAAGTGATTTAATACATTTAAAGTCTAAATCAGCAATTATTCACTGGATTGCAAAACATACGTATACAAAATACAAGTTTTAAAAGCACTGTTTTGCATTTCAAGGACACACCCCTTAAAAAATCTCTACAGCATGTTTATCTTTTGATGTATCCAGTAGGGTAAATATAAACAAGCTCCTGCATTAATCATCCAATTATTGTTTAGAATGTTGCAGAGCCAGTGTTCTAAAATCCGCAAGACTCACTCAAGCCTATCTGGCTTTAATAGTTACATTAGACGACAAGTAGAAACAAAAATCACATAACTACATTTTAAATAGACATAACTGAACATGCTATTGTGAATTAAAGTTTAAGTTGAATGTCCCTTTGACAAATTAATTTCAAATTTGCAAGGAATGTAGTGACTGCAAGCCTAAGGTCACAAGAGCATTTAAGCCAGCTATCATTTCCCAATGTAAAATATGTCACACAACAGAACAGAAAATATATTAAATGACAAAAACATATGGTAAACTCAAATGTAAGTTCTGAAACAAACATTAAAAAGCATGTTATTCGCTTAATGGCAATTCTATACAAACAAACAAAAAAAACACAACACTATGACCACACAACCCCTTCCTGAGACACTGAAAAAAACAAAAAGGCCATCACCTTTCCAAGAATGTCTTCATTTACTTACCAAACAGATAAAATATGAAACATGCACAAAACAGTGATTTAAACACTTGGTTGTCCAGAGCACACAGGACAATCAATGAGGTTAAATCACTTCTGAACAACATACTTAACAACTGTCCTTCACTCATTGATTTCCAAGAACTCAGACGCAGCTATTTAAATTTTGATTGTCCACAATAGGCTAAATCACTGCTGGTTACCACACTTACACCATTGATTTTACCCTTTAAATGCCTTGAAGACATGCAGCATGTATACATTAAAGGGACACTGAACCCAAAATGTTTATTTTGTGATTCAGATAGAGCATGCAATTTTAAGCAACTTTCTAATTGACTCCTATTATCAAATTGTCTTCATTCTTTTGGTATCTTTATTTTAAATGCAAGAATGTAAGTTTAGATGCCGGCCAATTTTTGGTGAACAAACTGGGTTGTTCTTGCTGATTGGTGGATAAATTCATTCACCAATAAACAAGTGCTTTCCATGGTTCGGAACCAAAAAAATAGCTTAGATGCCTTCTTTTTCAAATAAAGAAAGCAAGAGAACAAAGAAAAATTGATAGTAGGTGTAAATTAGAAAGTTACTTAAAATTACATGCTCTATCTGAATCACGAAAGAAAAAATTTGGGTTCAGTGTCCCTTTAAAGGTTCCGGGTTAAACAAGGAGTTGAGTGGAACGCAATAGACACTAGAGTCTGTCTGCTGCATGGATACCCTTTAGTTGTGCAGAAGCGGACAAGGCCGTGCCAATACAGCACACTGTGTGAGCCCCCCACCTCTCCCATGCAAAGAGCAGGACCATTGCTCCGACGTAATTTAGTTACAAACATTTTTAAAGTAGAATGTTTTCTAATGGAAAAAGACTCTAACATGCTGCTTTTTAAGAGGTTATAAAAAGTATATCCCTCACACGATGACAGTACCATTGTTTGCCTAACCAAGCTTTATTTCCAATATGTCTAGAAAATTGTCATTTCTTTTATTCAGAATAGGGAAACGTGAAAGCAGTTGTTTTCACACTTTTCTCAGACAATAACAAAAAAATAAACAGCTAATGAGAAACGTACAAAAACTGAATAATAAAAATGGATACTGCATTATGTGTTTTTTTACTTTCATTGATATTTCTATCAAGCTGTTGCATATAATTAATCATGGACTATCATTTTTGTTAATTTTTAATTAACATTTTAATATTGAGCAAACACGTAAACATTTTCAAGCCCTTATATTTGGTTTCTGAACGTTTTTATAGTTTAAATGTGTTAAATGTTAACTATATTAGTTATTATAATAAAACCAAGAAACACTTTTTTGTTTCGCAAAACAGTTAACCACAGCTCTGAGGATGCGGTAATCATTTTAGCATAAATCGCGATTGCGCCTTAAGTGATTGTGTTTACTTTCAACTTGTAATACCAGCGCAGCGAGCATACGATCACAAAAACCCGATATTGCTTGTGCACAAACATTTGCGCTCCACTCATAATCTGTCCCTAAGTGTATGCAAAGTAATTGGAAAACCACACACACACACACAAAAACTATTTTCTAAGGACTAGATATATTTTCTAAGCAAAACCTGTTTTACTGGCAGAATTTCATCAAATAGGAAATACTATTTCTATCTAACAATTCAAACCTACAGGTCAAATTTCATTAAGATTACTGTAGTTTTGGCTGTAGCACATTTACAAATATATAAAAGTAGATAAAATACTAAATCTGAGAATAATATTAAGAAAAACAGAAACACAAATACACACATATATACATATAGCACATCCAGATAAAGTGCATGCATTTGAAATATAGAGGTTGGAATTTAACACAAGGCGGTAAAAAGCAGTACAACGGTGACAAAAAAGGGAACAATTCAGACAGGCATATGACTTGAGGACAAATTTACTTTTTTATGTCTATGTGCTATCTTGCACATTTAAAAACATATGTATTTTATCTGGATATGCTTCATCTTGTATATTTCAGTACAAGTGTGGCATGGCACTTAGCCGGTTCTGCTTATACAAATTGTATGTACTATATATAGATTAGGAAAAAAAGAGCTACTGAGTTTTTTGGGTCCCAATTTGAAAGCACTGTTTAGAAAGTTATTTACTTTGAGCTCTTACTGAACTATCCAAAAATCATAAAAGATATTCGCAGCTCAGACAGAATACAATTACTTCTGACTTCTGTAGAGAAGAATGCCCTTTACCTACTGGCTGCAACTCACAGTGTACAAAAGTGTTTTTGCCAAACTTTTGAGTAAACTTGTATACACTATATTAGTATAATATTTACAAACGTATTGAAAGTCAGTTAGTTAATTCATTATGATAAGATGCCAGTACACCTTATAAGTGTGAAGTGTGTGTGTATATATATATTTTTATTTATTTATTTATATACGCACGCACATATATATATATATATATATATATATATATCCCTGGAACCTTTTTAATGGGTGTGAACAACCAGGCTGCTTTTACTGACCACCCAGCTAAAATGTTAGCTAATATTAAGCTAAAATGATTTATTATTAAAAATGTTCAATATTTATTGCACAAATTATCATTAAATACATTTATGTTTAATCAAGCAATTAATTTCTGTGTTCGGTTGCAGAAAATGATATAATATTAGAAAATATTTTATTGCCCACACCCAGCTGTCAAACTTTTATGTGAACACTGTATGTATAAATAAATATATATATATATATATATATATATATATATATATATATATATAAATATAAATCTTACTTGACTGCTTGAAACTCTTACTGCTCTGGGACTAGTGTAAACATGTCCAGCTCTATATACAGTGTCCAGTGTCCCTTTAATAGTATTTACATTTTAAGATGAAGATGTCCAGGGATGGTATTAGAGTAGGATTAATACTTTCTCTGTTGTAACATTGGGACTGGGTGAAGATTTTAAACTTTAAGTTTATTTATTGAGAACTTGAAATCTGGCATTAAGAAAAGCATCCATTAAAAAAAAATTAAAATAAAATTCTTACCCTTGCCCCAAATATTTATATATTTATATTTATTTATTCACTCGAACTTATTTATCTTTCTAGAGACATATTACACACTGAACGTGAGTTTCTCCCTAAACTATTTGTAGTTTATGTGTGGCAAACTAGTGCATTTCATTGAATACTTTATACAGAGTAGGCTTTGATATATTTTAAAAGCTATGGTTGTGGTTTTTTTAAAGTATTTTTTTTCTATTTTAAGTATGGCAGTCTAATTAAATTAACCTATTTTTTTCCATAGATTGATAGATAAATAAATAAATAATAGATACATGCTTGTGCTAGAATTCTCACTTAAAAATTAAAACATGGAAATTCTTGATTATAGTGATGTTAAAGGGTAATTTAAAATGAACACGCTGCTACCCATGACCTCTTGTCGCTCACATCCGCACAAACACACACATTTCGTAGACAATTAAAGGGCACAATGATACCCAGGCATATCTTATGAAATCATATAAAATACAGGTAAATGAACAAACTTATAGGTATATCACTTTCAATGTAATAGGGCAGACAAGAGCCACTATTAAACTCTCTACCTTTTCCAGTCTCGCTAGTTTTATGCTATTCTTTGCAACATTTCACAATATCTCTATCACTCCTTAATTCTTAAGTGAAAGCATTCCTCTGAATAACATGAATATTGATTAAAATGTTAGTAAATATAGAGTTGTGTCATTGACCCTATTTAATGGCGACCCAAAACACTTTTTAAGTCAGTATTTTAGACATTTGCTTGCAATCTTAAAAAGTAACATTTGATGTGTTTAAATTACATACAAGATAAAAAATATCTACAATTTAAAAACAGTTTATTCATACAAATAAATGGGCCAGCAATGAATCCTTTTAACACGTAGGACAGACACAAACATGACATAAAAACCACCAAAACACCTATAAAGGAAAGATGCACCACTAAAATTCCGAAAACGTGACACCATTCTTCAAATGAGAGGAATTTAACATTTCCCCAAAGCCTCCAGTTTCCGATTAAAGTTTTTTGCTGGTATAAGTTCCATCTACATACACAGGCGCTTCTAAATACTAATGACGCAAGATGTAAAAGAATAACAAGACCACTAATGTCTCAGGACCAATAGGAAAGCAATATCAATGTATATTGTACACTGGGGAAAATTAAACTACAATGGTGGCTGAAAGGTCCTTGAAAAAAAGTATAATAAACAGAGACAGAGAAAAAAAAGGGAAGAAAAAGGATAAACTAAAAAATTTATTTTATGGAATTTTTTTTTAGGGGTAAATAAAAAATGTAACAAACATGAATATCAAGAAGAGTGTGTCAGACAAGCCCCTTTAAACTGTAAGCATTCAGCATCAACCCTGTGCTTTACAAAGCCAACATTTAAGGGACAACCTGCCTACAAATCTATTGAAACAGACATGAAAAATAAATTCCACAAGCCAAGGATCCAAGGCTCATATAATGTTGCTTCTGACACCTAATTTAAATAGTATGCATTATACAAAACAAACAAAGAAGCAAAAGTGTGTCTGATCATCACTATTCTTGGTCGAAAGTGCAAAGCTATTTTGAAAGGTTTGTGACAAACACATGAGAATAAGAATCCAAATAAATGTCATAGACTATTTTTAATGTAATCTTACTTTACAAAGTAACATATATGTCATTACTTAAAAATTAAACCTAAAAATAATTAGTATATGAGACAAACATATTTCATGCTGTTTAAGTCCTTAATGGTACAAAAAAGCACATAACTTATTGTTGTATAAAAAAAAAATAATAAAAAATAAATACATAAAAAACTCAGCCCTTTATGTTAACCTATGCAATACTGAATTGAATATTTCAATTAAGTTTTATAAAAGATCAGTGAAACAATTAATTTCTATGGTGAAAATGTCCGCACAGGTATCGTTCTGCAAAATACTTTCTATAGGTAATTTTACTAAAAAATGTGATGTATCTCTACATATACCTGTTACATGTAAAATACAATATTTGCTGTATGGATGCTGCTTTCATACAGTTGGCCCAGATGTAATATCTGTCTTTCATGACACTGCAAATGTGTGTGAAAGTATAAATTCTTTTTATACCTTTTTTTTTTAAACTTTCCATACAAATTTCAACAGATTAGAAATCAGTATGTACACCAATTGTAGCATTTTTTCTGTCACTCACTTTATATTGAAATGCACCCAACCAGCAAACATCTGGGAATTCAGAGTAACAAAACATTGTGCATTAATATCTGCAGATCTGTTTTCATTAAAAATGAAAGTTTAACTAAAGTTGCCCATACTACTGGTACAGTTAAAGAGATTTAGGTTTCAGTTGAGAACAAATCACAATTTATATGGAAAAATATATATTATAATACAAATGTGATCTATTTAAAACTACAGATAAGACAAAAAGGGGTATAGATTTTTATATTGTGTATGAACAGTCCTGTGACTTTTAAGATTTCTGTAATATTACCTAGCAGCTGCCCACACAGGAAAGCAACAAAACACAAAAACCCTGATACAGGAGAGTCTGATGTCAACAACTTGCAAACCCTGTTCAAGTAAAGATCAGCTTGTCACACAGTTGCTTCTTTGCTTACAAGGGATACATCTATAATTAATATATATATATATATATATATATATATATATATATATATATATATATATATATATATATATATATATATATATATATATATATATATATATATATATATATATTATATAATTTCGGGCAGAAACAAATAGAAATGGTAAGAAAAAAAATGTCACCTATAAAAAAAAATTGAAGTCACCAGTGAGTGACCTCTGGGCACATACTCCGTTCCAGGGCCGGGTATTAAATACTCTAAAGCCATATGTGGCACTGCATATATATATGACTATAAAAAGCGGAATTCTGGTAACAAAGGCCCCACTAGAAATGCTAACCGGCCTTGAAGGCAGCAAAGCTGCCTTTGGAATAAGATCAAGACATAAAAACATTATGATGCACTATACAATAACTATAGGCATGTCTCCACATTTCAACATTGTATTTATGCCCCATTTTCTTTAATAGTAACTCCTTCCATTGCACATTTGTGTCAAACTACAATGATGGGGACATATTTAACATAAATGAACTACAATGGAAAAGGAGTTAAATAAACACACTCCAAAGGCTGAGGTTATCCTAATATAGTTGGTTTTTTTTTTTTAAAGAAAGTTTTGTAAGTTCTAAAATCTAATAATAAATAAATATAAATGTGGATTTAGGGAACTGGGTGCATGTTATGGAAGTAAAAAAAACTTCACTGAGATATTAAGAAATAGGTATTCTATAAGCAATAATGTGGTGTGCATAATTATGCAGACACACAGAAATGGCAGTCTGATCAGATTCACACAGATTGATGGCTGGAGGGTAATATAACTCCTCAGTGACCTCCTGATAATTTTTAAATGCTGGCTTTGAGTTTATGTTATTGAAACTGCTTCCCATAGGTTTCTGAATTCAGATCACCTGCTTCAGTGTTTTTATAGTGCCCAATGACTACTTTTTAAATATATTTTGCAATGAAATTAAGAACTGGCAGTTTAAACAACTAATGAGCCCCAGAAACTGATGGATATTTTCTCCTTTAGAAGAGCTTATCAATAGTTTTTGTATAGAAAATTCATCATTAACGTCAATAGGAATTCTTGTAGGTAAATATATATATTGATAAGGTTATTTTAAAAAATAAGAACATACTCCGAAGTGTAATCATTGTACAAACAATTATTAACACATAAACTACAACATAAGTTCAAGAAAAATGTTACAAAAAATATCCATCATCATAACTCATATAAAACACACAGTAACCTAAAATGCAAACAAAAATTATAGACAGACAGGAGAAAAATAAAAAAAGACAACTATTTAAGGGTTTTTATATATATACATTATATATATATATATATATATATATATATATATATATATATATATATATATATATATATATATATATATATATATATATATATATATATATATATATATATATATTTGTTTTAACAGGGCTGGGCAAACAAAAGCCTGGTTCAAACAAGGAATTGGCTCAACACTAAGTAGTTATGCCAACACTTGTAAAATACATACACACTGATGCACAGCTTCTAACCACAGTGCAAGCTGCAGTGAAAACTATCTTATGCATCTAGCTTTCCAATATGATTGTTGTCTCCAAACTAGAACTGAAGGTAACCCAAAATACATTTAAAGTGAATATATTTCTGCCAGCAAACTTATTTTTGCATCATGGTAGTCACCCAACTGTTGCTAGTCAAAGGCTAATATTCTAATGCAATGCATAATTGTTATACTTGACTAAAAACCTCTGAGGGTCAAGTCAAAATATTGTTTTATACTTGACTAACAACTCTGAGGGCCAAGTCAAATTCTTAGATAGGAAATGTTAAACAACTTTCCCCTGGTCCAGTTTGCTGTAGAAACATTATTTTCTCTCTCTTTCTGGCTACTATTTACAAAGCAGCTCCCTGCACCCTGGCATCACCCCAAAATGCCTCATGTCTGCCCCCCAGAGTGTCCAAATTTGGCGCTAACTCAGACACTAATAATCGGATGCCCAATCCCATTATCCCAGAGACGCACTACCTATCTGTTTTTATTTATATGTTCTCTCGTTCCCCTGACTGACTATGGACTCTGCTTACATCACATAATATCAATATGCATGGGCTCCCGTGAGGCTTTAAATCCTTTCGTTTTCAGCACTTGGTCTCAGGGTTGTTATATGCCAGTAAGTTTATAACATGCTTCTGTGTTTCATCTTTTCCCTGTTCACCTGAGTGTCCTGCTCTGTCACGGTCCTTAGTAGATGCTTTGTTCTATAAAATGTCCAGAAATAAGTGCTTATCTCTCAGCCTGTCTGCCTCTGTTCTTTCACTGCCTCTTTCTAGGTGCGTTGTCCTCCTGTGAGCCCTGCTCTCGCAAAGTCTTCACCTGTGTGTTCTTCTGCTTTCTTATTAGCAGGTATCCAGTTTACTCTACTTGTCCCGTTTTACCCCATGCCCCTGCTGTCTCAATGTATATCCGCGTATCATTTCTCTTATTGTCTGTCTCCACCTCATCCTGCCCGACTGGGTGCCTTGGCTCTCTCCAGGTGGGTGCTGTTCTATTAAGATGCCATAACGTCGCGCTCTCCACTTCTATTATCTACCCACTGTTTCTCCTGGGTTGCCCTGCTCTGTCAGCGTTCCTCACAGGGTGCACAGCTGTCAGTGGGCGCCCTGCTCTCAGAGCGCCTGAACCTAAACGACCTGCTCTTCTACCGAGAGGTCCGCTTGCCTCTCTCATGCAAAGTGTTTATCATGTATACCAGTGTCTTACCTTTCATGGCCGCGATCACATAATACATGGTAGTCCTCCCGTACCCTCGGCGCCCTAGTACAATCCGCCCTCTTCGGATGCCCTCTTAGATCTGCAGCATCCTCCGCCCAGAGCTGCCATATGAGAGTCCATGTGACCCGCTCAAGGCAAACCTCCAAACTGACAGCAGACACGCCCCTCGGTGCCAGACAACCAATCAGACAAAAGATCTTATAAGATCCACCCGTCTACCCCGCCTTACACGTGGTCGGAGGGGACAGCAGCGAAAGTAATTCTATGGTCATTTACGGATTAGGTATACGGTACACTGGGGGTGGAAGCAATGACTTCCGTGCACCAGAAGTGTTGAAGGGAAAGTGAGAAATGTGTTGCAATAAAGGAGAACGGAGGAAATACGAGGATGGAAATTCAGCTAAAGTGTGAAATGATTTTTTTTTCAATATCAACATCACAGTAGTTACAAAAGAACACTACACGTTAATTGATCATTAGATAGGACATGCCATATGCGCCCTGCCCACCATGGCATATGTAGCACCTGATGTTGGATACAGACCCTCAGAGCCCAGTGCATTTCTCCTCATTGGAAACAGTATACTCTCTTCTTTCAGTTAGGGTGAAGGGGACATATGACCCTTCAGTTATCAAATGGTTAGTATTAAAATGTCAAGTTTCTAACTTCAGGTTTAGAGTAACTAATATGAAAGTTTTCTAAATGGTGCATCTGTCTCCACCAACATTGAATTCATGCACATTCATAATTTAGATAGAACACTTAATAACGTTAAACATTTGTGGAAGCACAATATGGCAGCAGTGTTTGCTTTCATGTAGTGTTCCAGACTACCTAGGTATGTTCTCCAACAAAGAATACAATGAAAACAAATCAAATATGATAATTGAAATACATTGGAAACTTTTTTTCCTTAAAATTATATTATCTAATTGAATCAGAAAATAAAACTTTTGAATTTCATGTCCCTTTAAAAGGGAAGTATCTCTTTCAAAAGTTGTCACATGAGCCTGTATACAACATCTGGTTAATGCAAAAAATTTAATTTTTTTAACTCATCATATACCTTTTCAAGTATAAGGGCAAGTCCTTATTAAATAACAAATTAATATGTCCAAGAAACATAAGACATTAGGCACCAACTTCATAGAAATAAGCTGGATTGGTTTAGTAGACTGCACCTCCCTCCCAAAAATAAACCATCACACAGTTAAAGGGATACTAAACCCCAATTTTTTCTTTCATGATTCAGATAGAGCATTGCTCCTTTTATCAAATTTTCTTTGTTCTCTTGTTGTCTTTATTTGAAATACCAGTAATGTAAGGTTAAGAGCTGGCCCGAGACGACTTCCGTTGGGGGAGGTGCTGTGCAATTCACCTGCACACTGCACACCTGCGTGGTGAGAGAACGCTGTTCCATCACTCCCCACTCGCAGCCACTTGCCCTGGAGAGCTTGCCAGGATAGTGTGTGGCGTTGTGCGAGGCTGTGGCCCGCCGGAGTATCGAAGTCTACTGTAGCCGGTCTGGCTGGCAATTCATTTGCTTCATCTTTTAATGTTCCCCGGGGTATAACCCCGCAAGCTGCTACAAGAAAAAGAGTCATCTATTGAGCATTTCCCTGTTGCTGGAGGAAGCTGATTGATCTGGCAGGTGGTAACCTAGCCACTAAGGAAAGAGCCTATGTGATATGCTGAACTACGGCTGCTGTGCAATCCAAAGCTTGGATACCGCTACAAGAGGAGACCGGAGCGCCAGATCAGCTGCTTGGTTATTGCGCTGTGGACCTGTGCGGGATAGCTGGTATACCCGGTGCATACATTAAGGAAATACCCTGTCGGATGCTTACCAGTGAGACCGGGACTCCATCTGGCCGCCTGGTTGGCTGGGTGTGTGGCGGATCTTGCTGAGGAGGCGGCGCATGTATCGAGAGGGACTCCGCCGGGAAGAGGGCGGTAACTAAGGTGAAGAGACCGGCGCTGAGATTCCTTGCTGGTGGCTGCTGCTGTATCCTGGTTGCTGGGCCAGATCAGTGAGAGTGGTGCGCTCAGAGGCAGAAGTAGCTGGAATCTTTGCATTAAATCAGCTCCCAGGTACTGGCTTTTTTTACCTTTGCTTCAGACTTATGGTGCAATTTGAGTGACTCTTGTACTGAGCTGTGGACTGACCTGCAAAGGGGCGCTCGGTGTATACTCAGTATAATCTGTTAAGTCTGTGGTGGATAGTCTATGTCCTGTTTAAAACCCACTGACTGCTCCAGTGGAGACAAAAGAAGAAAGAAGATATAAGGATAAACTGACTTTCTGGTTCATACTGGACAGATAGGTTTCTAGCCATTATTTAGTATCTGCCTAAGAGCAATTGATTAGAAATTACTCAAATCTGTCATTGTATAAGTGACATTTTCTTTTTTCTTTTTTTTTCTTGTACTTGGGTTGTATAGTCTAAAAGTGATCATTAATGGTAGTTGTAGATAATTTAAGGTGAATGCTGGGGGATCCTTCGCCTGTCCTCTACTTTTGGAGCTCTTGATCTATGATAGTTAATGGAGTTTAATAGTCAATTGAGTGTATTAGCTATAGAGTAATAGAGCTAAAGAAGGAACTGCTGTATATCTGAAATGTTGGTAATACTACAATCTTTATTTTTTTGAGCCTTAGCTATCTGTGGGGTTCTATTTCAGTGGGGTAACAGGAGGTTACCCTGCTTTTTTGTGGGTTTATTTTTTATTAAGAAGCAATAGAACATGGTTTATTTTACCTAACAGGTGCTTTTGTTTGTAACACTTTCACATTTAATAGATGCACAGTACTCTCCCGAAGAAGGAGAGCTCATAGAAGGGACTGTAGTGTCCTAATACATTCCTAGACCGATTAATGATCTAGTATTTTTTTTTTCCACCTATCACTTTGTTTGTTTTTCTCCTAGGATAGGAGACCCAGGAGATCTTGTTACATGTTTTGTTAACATTTAAATACACTTAAGTAAGTTGACCTATTATTCTTCACATTTTGTTCACTTTTGAATTTTTCTTTTTTGTTTCACAACATAATACACTCTGCCTTTCCTTTATGGAAAGATTTATCACACAAGCTAAGGCTTCTTCACCCAAAATGCCTGTTAAAGGTAAAGATAAAAAAATTAAGCTGGCTGACCCTAGCCTAAATAGTTCCAATGAGACACTGTCTAATAGTTGTGACACTCAGTTGTTAATCACCCATCTAACAGATCTTTTCACGCCACAATTTGAGATCATTAAGACTGAACTAGGTTCAATCTCAGCAGTAATAGCTAATCTTTCTACAGAAGTTAAACAATTCTCAAAAAGAATGCAAGAGGTTGATAATAGAGTTTCTGAAGTAGAGGACCAAGCTAATGTACAGGATTCTGTTATAACTAAACAGGTGTCTAAAATTACCAATTTGCAATTGCGTCTGGACGATCTTGAGGACCGTTCCAGACGCAATAATATTCGAATAATTGGTCTCCCTGAAATCTCGGAATTTGGGGACCTACTTCAGTTCACATCATTTGTACTTCCACAGGCATTAGGTTCCCCCAACAGCAGCTTCCAATTGCCATAGAGAGAGCGCATAGAACTGGCTCTAAAAAACCCCAGCTTGAAGGTATGCCCCAAAACAGAATGTGTATTTTTAGAGTTCTAAATTTTCAGGACAAGATTGAGATGCTAAGACTATTTAAAAAAAGAAGTGACCCTCTCATGTTTGGGAATAACAGAATTCTGTTATTTCAGGATTATTCGGCAGAAACCTCCACGAAAAGGAAGTTAATGGCACCGTACTGCTCGCAACTTATCAATAAAGGATTTAATGCATGGATGGTTTATCCTGCTAATATAATTGTTGATCAGAACGGTGCCAGAAGAACTTATCGAGAGGTAGCGGAGGTTAAAAAGTTATTAAATGACAAATAAGTGATTGACTAAGTTTTACAGCTTTTTTTCTTTTTTTTTGGAATTAATGTAAGGTTCAATGGAGGGTACAATTGGAACCAAAGCTTTAGGGCTTGTTTTTTGGGGGTGTTTTTTTTTCTTTTTTGTCAGTTATAATTCAGGGATTCCTCTTTTTTTCTTGTGGTTTTTCCTTTCTCCTATTTTCTCCCCCTCCTTTTTTTTTTTTTTTCTTTTTTTTTTTTTTGCTTCTCCCTTCTCCCCCCCCCCTCCCCCTTCCGCCGAAGCAAGGGTCCGCTGTATGACAGAGTTTTACATTTCTATGCAGCTTAAAATTATTTCTTGGAATGTGGGAGGAATCTCATCTCCACTCAAACGTAAATTAATTATCAAAACATTAGCAAAAGAGAAGCCTGATATCGCATTTCTACAGGAGACACATTTAAGTAGACAGGAAGCTGATAAATTGAAGATTAAATGGGTTGGGGAGGTGGTAGCCACGGAGGCCATAAGACGGAAATGTGGTGTAGCCATGTTAATTAATAAATCCCTAGATTATAAAATCTCTTCCAGAGAAATAGATCCGGACTCTCGATTTATTATTTTACATATTGTCATTAATAATGTGGAGTTCATTCTTTGTAATATATATGGTCCTAATAAATTTAAAATTTAATTTTGGGATAATATTAAAATCAAACTATTTCCTTTTATTAAGCGGAATCTCATTGTAGGGGGCGACTTTAACGTGACTATATGTGCTGAGTTGGATCGTTTCTCACAAAAGAATGTCTCAGAGAATAGGAGAAGCTCTAAACATTTTAGTAATTTCTGTCAGAAGTTGTAACTGGTAGATATTTGGCGGAATCTTAATCCGGATGATCAACAGTTTTCTTGCGAATCCAAAGTGCATAAAACTTTCTCGCGTATAGATTTGTTTCTAATATCAGAAGGTTTATCAATTTGGCGATTAGAGGCTGGAATTGGAGAAATTGTAGTAACAGATCATGCTATTATCTCTTTAGTGTTGGACAGGCAGATTAGGACTAATATGAAGGGCCCGGTGTTTTTCTTTCCTCGCTATCTTTCGAATAATCCTAGGTTCACACTTTGGTCAAAGCAGAGTTGGAAGGACTATTGTCAATTTAATGTTGCCTATTTACAGAAAATTGAAACTTTTTGGGAGGCATCTAAGGCAGTCATACGTGGTGCCATTAAGGCCTACTTGGTTATTCTTAATAGGAAAAAAAGGGCACGGGAAGTCCAACTAACAAATCAAGTTAGGAACGCTTTTAAAACTTATTACTTGAGTCGCTCGACGTATAACTGGTCTAAATATATAGAAATGAAGAAGGGGGGCGTGTCCGAACCACGTTCTGGATAGGACGTATCTACTGCAGGCTCTAGGTGAAACTTCTTCAATCCACCGATTTTAGAGACTTTAACAGCCAAAATACACAAATATCCCTATGACACATGGTGGCCAAATATATGGTGGCTATGTTTCTATTTTAGCTAGCTGTTTACATGACCCAAGAGTTACAGACCGGATGACTAAGACCTAAGGCGGTGGCCTATTAATAGGTAGCGACCCCCCCGGCTCCTCCGGGTTACCAGTGCTGGCAGCAGGTTTCTGCCTTACTGTTCTCTACAATATCGCTAAGCAGAAAAAATAATTTACAATTAATAATCTTGCAAAAGACCGGGTCCTTAAGTTGCCGCACACAAAATTGCTTTCAAGATGGCGACCGCATGGGAGATGAGCCAGGAGCAGGAGCTAGATCAGCGCTTTGCTAAATTGGAGAATCTACTCCTCAGAATCTATCATCGATCATTCCCCTTAGACCGTACTCAGAGCACTCTACCTCCGATAACCAACAAACCTACGGCAGAACCAACACAGACCTCTACACCTCACCCAAACAAGGATGGCGACTGGAGAGAAATAACAGCAGAGAGAGCTCCTCAGCCCGCAGAAAACCCTCTGATACAGCTACAGCAACGGGGACTTTATTCAACAGCACAGGCCGACAAGCTTATTTCTAGCAGTAAGGAGACAGTCATGCATATCTTCAACTTGCAGCCCGCGCAGAAGGGCCCTGGCGCGGCTGCAGGATTAGTATACACTCTTCGACTGTCCGGTAAGAGCATTGCTACCCCTCCAGATGCCGGCGGGCTGGCTCTGATCAGTCCAAGTACACAGAAAACAACTGCCTCTGATACTGGAGAGGGAATGCAGACGCTAAAGACCTCCCTTGCACAGGCAGTGGCGACATTTGGTGACACTGGGACATACATAAACATTAAACCTAATCAGAAGTGTCACGCAATGGGTCTTATGCACCAGATAATAATATGTGGGATTCTTATCTTTGACTCTGAGACCAGGGAGATTGTGCACGAGAACTTCTGCCCCTCTTTATATTTAGAGGAAAGAGTTGCGTATGGGAATGATTGCATTATTATATGGCCATGCAAACTGTGTAATCATAAAAAGACACTGTTCAGAATGCAAGTGGACTCAGGGGGCTGAACAATAATAAACAGAGTTATAATAAAGGCGTCTGTGCATTTACCTGTTCATTGAAACCCACGTTAAGGTTCCTTAGAAATTATCTGTTGTTTTGAACTGTTGTATTATGTTTTTCTAAGTATATTATGGGCTCCCAAAATGTTTTTATGTTGTATGTATTTCTAGCGAAACGGTGGCTGTTGACATACCACTGATAATCCAGCAAAAAGTCTATTCCCATTGTATACCCTGCAAGTAGAGATCTAACTTGCATCAGTTGCTAATTCTCTGGGCTCTAATGCAATACTTAAAGGGACAGTTTACTCAAAAATTTTCTCCCCTTTAATTTGTTCCCAATGATCCACTTTACCTGCTGGAGTGTATTAAATTGTTTACAAGTAGCTCCTTTACCCTTATATTGGCATTTGAAATTGTTGATTTAGCATGTGGTATCCCCACCTATTCTGAAAGTTTGTGGCCGCGCGTACCAGCTATAGATAAGCTTTGTAAACGCAGCCAGCAGAAGAAATTACACTTCCAGTGGGATATAGCAGAGATAAGGTAATAAAATGCTGATTTTCCATTGTTCTCTCAAAGTACTTGTTTTAAGGACAGATATAAGATAAAGAAGCAGGTATATGTGCACAATGTGATACAGTAATGAGATCTGATTATACCTAAAAGCTCAACCCATTTTATTAGGTTGTGGCTTCAAAACACAAAATCAGAGCTTTAATATACACAAATAAGCCTTAAAAGCTAATTTTCATACATTTTTTACTCTGCAGTTGGTAAAAGAAGCAATTGTAAACACATTAAGGGAAAAACTATTTTACAGTATACTGTCCCTTTAAGAACACAAGACAGATAACTATGTAACTAACGGCGAGACGTTTGTTAACACTAATTAACACTTAGCACCATATAAACGGCACTCCAATGCACAGATCCTGTTTAGATTGCTGCCACCTATATCTTGTAAAGGAATGCCTTGCTTCTTAATAGCTTATACACAGCCCTATGCCTTTTACAGCCCAATGTTCGTGAGAGTGTTAATCCCACACTATCATTATCACCCTTATGGGAAGTTGCCGGCCCTTATTCTGTGACCTTCGGCCGGGGTTATAGAGAGGGCAATAGAGTTAGCGCCTAGTCTAACTTCCCTTAGAGGATGTAAAGTATTGCTACACCCCACATTTCCCAGGTAGAGCACTGCATGTTGTTGGCCCACTAGCAATTCCAAAAACACATAATAAGCCGGGAAAATATACCTTCATACACTTCATTTTTATTTACTAACAAGCTCTCATGCCAATTGCTAACGTTACATGTGAGGGACGCAATTGGTCTATCTTCTAGAGTTGGCCCTTGAAGGTTCGGACCTGGCTCAGCCCTGTTTCTGCTTATTCTATAACTGTTTAGTATCTAGTTTAAACAATCCCATTTTCAATTTGGAACATATTCCTTAAAGGTCCAAGAGTGACCTAGAAATCTGTTATATGGGACAAAAATGAGGACTGCTTCAGTACTGCACGGCACTTGTGCATGCATTAACATCTGTTATACTTTGGTTTTCCCCTTTTATGTACTTGTTACTCATGTATGTATATTTCCTCAATAAAAATATATTAAAAAAAAAAAAAAAAAAAGAAATGAAGAAGGAGAGAGAGGCATTTTTTTTTTACAAAAACATCAGGAAGAAGAAAATAAAATCAATTTACGGTTCAGAAGTTTCCACGGTTGCTCGGCAAAAAATCTAGCCAGATTGGTAAAAATCAGGAAAAAGAGGAATTTTATTCCTGCTATACAGGTAGAGGATACTTGTTATAATGATACAAATGATATATCTAATGTTTTTTCTCAATATTATCAACAGCTTTATATGGAGGTACCGGCTGATACAAAGAATCAAGAGATTTTTTGGTCTAAGACTAAGGTTCCTAAAATACAATTAGAAAATTTGGAAAGGTTGAATGCACGGTTTAATAATGAAGAGATTGTTACAGCTATTAAAGCATCTAAGATGAGCAAAGCAGCAGGCCTGGATGGGCTCCCGGCAGAGTATTATAAAATATTAGTTGAGGAGATCACTCCCATCTTAGTAAAGCTTTTCAATTTTTATTTCTATTCTGATAATCCTATTTCCAATCTCTTCGCTGCCGCTAACTTTTCTTTAATCTTAAAAAAAGGTAAGGACCCTATGGATCCGGCATCCTATAGACCAATTTCAGTGCTCAACGCTGATTATAAAATCTTGGCGTCAGTCCTATCCACTAGACTCTCATATTGTCTTGATAATCTCATTCATCCTGACCAGACAGGATTCATGACTTCCCGTAATCCGTCAAAAAATATTCGGAAACTAATTATGCTCGTGGATTATATGTGGAATTGTAAGCACTCTAGAACTGGTAGTGGGTTGGAAGATAGGGCAGTGTTAACCTTAGACGCCGTTAAAGCGTTTGACAGTATATCGTGGTCTCATCTCTTCACTGCACTTGCCAAATTTGGCTTTTCAGATAATTTTGTTAAAATGAATAGGAAAATCTATCAGAACCCCAGGTCTTTCCTTCTGATCAATCAAACGGTGTCGGCACCAATTGTTTTACAGAGGGGAACGAGGCAGGGATGCCCATTGTCCCCCCTCCTTTTTAATATCGCTCTAGAACCACTGGCAGTTCGACTAAGAGAAGTATTAAAGGGAATCCCACTTGGAACTCAAAGCTTAAAGCTACTATTATACGCAGACGATATGTTAATATTTATGCAGAACACTGCGATTGTGATTCCGGAAATAGCTCAGGTATTAGAGGAATTCAGTTCCTTTTCAGGGTATAAGATTAATATTGATAAGAGTGAAATAATGTGGTTGGGTAGAGAAGAGGGGAAGTTAACTTCAACTAAGTTCCGAATAGTAAGAAGCATCAAATATTTGGGTTTGGATATAAATAAAACCCCTAAATTCTGGTATCAGGAATTTTTTTTACCCCTCCTTCAGAAGATCAAAGAGGATTTACAGCTCTGGAGGAATTTTCCATTATCTATCTCAGCTTCCATAAGTCTTTTTAAGACTATAATCTTTCCGCGTATTTTATATTTGTTGCAAAATTTGCCATTATATATACTAAATAAAGATCTAAATAGGATGGTGTCTTGGTTTTCCCAATTTATTTGGAAAGGTAAAAAGCCACGTTTATCAAATAATAGATTGTTTGGCTCTTCCAAATATTAAACTTTATAATTTGGCAACTTTATTGAAATTCGCTTTTGATTGGATCGCCCAATCAAATATTGTTTCGTCATATGTTCTTGAAGAACACCTGGTTTCTCCATGGTCATTGAGTGCTCTTTTGCACTGTCCGCCTCCAAATCTTCCTATACATGTTAGAAAACTTTGTTCATTCAAGAACATAATATCTGCTTGGCATAAAGCCGGTCATGTTCTAAAAATTGATCCCGCATTTTCTGAATTCTTATCGATTATGGGTAACCCACTCTTCCTTCCGAGTATAGGTCAGAAGGTGTTTAGAAATTGGCGAGATAAGGGGCTTAAAGATATACATCAATTATTGACTGCTGATCTTTGAATTTGTCCATGGGCCACCTTATGTCAAAAATTTGTCCTCCCATTTAGGAATCAATATGCATATTTTCAGATACGCCACTATGTCTCATCTCAGAAATGGTATGCTTCTTCTCCGGCTGACTGGACAGACATGAAGATGTGTATACAGAAATTTAGAGTAGGAGAGGCGTCAATATCCCTTATTTATGATGTTATGCTTTCCAAACAAGGTATTCTAGCTATGGATAAATTATGTTCCTTCTGGAGGTCGATTATTGAAACGATTGATATAGACAAGATTGTAGTCAACCTTTCTCAGGTTTCTAGTTATCCCTTATCAGTTGGAAAGAATCCCACTTGAAATTAATTAATAATTTTTATCTAACTCCAGCTAAAGTATCTAGATTCTATCCAGAACAAGTCGCAGCCTGCCGTAGATGTTCATGTCCCTGTGCGGATTTGGCCCATATGCTATGGTTCTGTCCAAAGATTCGACAGTTGTGGTATAAAGTCCAATTTTGGGTAAATAGGGTTTTGAATGTATCGCTCTCCTTTTCTCTGGAAGACATTCTTTTTCTGTTTACTGATATTAGACTTAATTTGGACAGGCGTATAGTTAAAGGGAAATTAAACCCAAATTTTTTCTTTCATGATTCAGATGGAGAATACCATTTTAAACAATTTTCTAATTTACTTCTATTATCTAATTTGCTTCATACTCTTGATATTCTTTCCTGAAAAGCATATCTAGATAGGCTCAGTAGCTTCTGATTGGTGGCTGCACATAGATGCCTCATGTGATTGGCTCACCCATGTGTATTGCTATTACTTTAACAAAAGATATCTAAAGAATGGAGCAAATTAGATAATAGAAGTAAATTGGAATGTTGTTTAAAATTGTATGTTCTATCTGAATCATGAAATATTTTTTGGGGTTTAATTTCCCTTTAATACCGTTATACTTACAACTAGACACAATATTTTTAAGAACTGGATGGCTGTTAAAGCTCCAAGTCTGGCCTCTATATTGAAAGGTATTAAAGAACAAATTATTTATGAATCCTTTCATTTACAACACGTAAAGGAGTCTAAAATTAAAAAAATTTTTATTGGATGGGCTTCCGTGATTACTACATACCCAACTCCAGTTCAGAAGCAAATTTTGTCTCCCTTCCTCTCTTCTATCAGCTTTGCAGAACTGGTTATATTGGGAATATTCGCTCATACGTGGATAAGGAGTTATAGAGACTGCTAAAAGCTCTGCGGACCCGGCACCAGTGGGGTTGGAGAGAGGATTATTGGTCTAAGGGGGGGCGGGTTGGGGTCCCTCACCCCCTTTTTTTGTTTTTTCTTCTCTTTTTCTTCTTCTTTCTTCTTTCTTCTGGTCTATCTTCCAAGGTGTTGCAATACACCCTGGACTTATTTTTGAAATAATAAGGAAATCCATAATATTTAGTATTGCAATACTAAGATTGATTAGGATCTACTACAAAAAGCTGTTTTAGTGTAATATTATGTTAAAGATGATGATAGTCGCTGTTTTGTGTGCTTATATACCTTGGATTAATTCTTGCTCTATTATATGTATGATGTTGGAATATATATATGAAATTATTACGTTACAATGTGTCCTGTGTGACGCAAGACAGTATGACTTCTATGATAATCTGTTTTCGATTTTCCTTAATAAAAATAAAGTGGAAAAAAAAAAGAGCTGGCCCATTTTTGCTTCAGCACCTGGGTAGCGCTTGCTGATTGGTTTGCTACATTTATCCACCAATCAGCAAGTGCTACCCAGGTGCTGAACCAAAAATGGGACAGCTCTTAAAGGGACAGTCAAGTTAAAAAATTGTTTTCATGATTTAAATAGGGCATGTAATTTTAAACAACTTTCCCATTTACTTTTATTACCAATTATGCTTTGTTCTCTTGGTATTCTTAGTTGAAAGCTAAATCTAGGAGGTATATATGCTAATTTCTTAGACCTTGAAGGCCACCTCTAATCTGAAAGAATTTTTAAAAAATTTCACCACTAGAGGTCATTAGTTCATGTGTTTCATATAGATAACATTGAGCTCAGGCACGTGAAGCTCCTAAGAGCAAGCACTGATTGGCTAAAAATGCAAGTCTGTCAAAAGAACTGAAATAAGGGGGCAGTTTGCAGAGCCATAGATACAAGGTAATCACAGAGGTAAAAAGTATATTATTATAACTGTGTTGGTTATTCAAAATTGGGGAATGGGTAATAAAGGGATTATCTACCTTTTTAAACAACAACAATTCTGGTGTTTACTGTCCCTTTAAGCTTACAGTCTAGCTTTTTAAAATCAAGATAGCATGTAAACGAGGAAAAATTGATAATAGGAGTGAATTAGAAAGTTGCTTAAAATTGCATGCTCTATCTGAATTATGAAAGACAAAATTTGGGTTTAGTGTCCCTTTAAAGGGACATAAAATAAGTTGGGATAGAGACAAAATATAATATATGTACTTTAATTACTTTACCTGCAAATTTATACTGCAATGCCTTGCCATTAACCCTTTATTTTAAAGTTACACTGATTCAGATAGAGCATGACATTTTAAGCAACTTTCTAATTTACTCCTATTATCACATTTTCTTCATTCTCTTGGTATTTTTATTTGAAATGCAAGAATGTAAGTTTAGATGCCAGCCCATTTTTGGTGAACAACCTGGGTTGTTCTTGCTGATTGGTGGATAAAATCATCTACCAATAAAAAAGTGCTGTCCAGAGTACTGAACCAAAAAAAGCTTAGATGCCTTCTTTTTCAAATAAAGATAAGAGAGCAAAGAAAAATTGATAATAGGAGTAAATTAGAAAGTTGCTTAAAATTGCATGCTCTATCTGAATCATGAAATACAATTTTTGGGTTCAGTGTCCCTATAAGTTTCTGAATTGTAAAGCTCTAACTCCCCCCACACAATTCCTTTTTTTGCTGCATTTATATCCACCATTGATATGGTAGAATGCAAGACTTTAACAGTCATTATCTGCTGGAGCATGCCTAGAAGCAAATAATCTGCTGTGAGCCATGCTGTGGGTCACACTAATCCAGACAACATGCCTTTGTAAGCAATTTTGCTTATTTTTTTAAATTATTTTAAAATACTTGCTAGCAATTTTTAAACCATTTTTTATGCAAACTATTTTTACTTAAAGGGACAGTCAAGTAAAAGAAAACGTTCATGATTTAAATAGGGCATGTAATTTTAAACAACTTTCCAATTTACTTTTATTACTAATTTTGCTTTGTTCTCTTCGTATTTTTAGTTGAAAACTTAATCTAGGAGGTATATATGCTAATTTCTTAGACCTTGAAGGCCACCTCTAATCTGAATGCATTTTGACAGTTTTTCACCACTAAAGGGTGTTAGTTCATGTGTTTCATGTAGATAACATTGAGCTCAGGCACGTGAAGCTCCTAAGAGCAAGCACTGTGTGGCTAAAAATGCAAGTCTGTCAAAAGAACTGAAATAAGGGGACAGTTTGCAGAGGCATAGATACAAGGTAATCCCAGAGGTAAAAAGTATATTATTATAACTGTGTTGGTTATGCAAAATTGGGGAATGGGTAATAAAGGGATTATCTACCCTTTTAAACAACAAAAATTCTGGTGTTTACTGTCCCTTTAATTAAATATTTTAGGATATGCACAGATCTCAACCTGTTTTATGGCACTTTAAAAGCTCACATTAAAGGAGCAGGGACTTTTGTTTAAATTATGATCCTCTATATATCATATGGCTGATATGCTAATTGCTTATCTTGCTAGACTAGATATTTGCTTTAGAGTAAAAAATGAGTTACTGTTACTACTTTAAAGTTATCATATTTGTCTGAATTGATATAAGGAGTGGAAATCCTCAAACCCAGAACTTCAAAATCCAGACTTTTTCATTAATAAACTGTATATATATTTTCCCAGTTCTCCATGTACCCTTACCCACCCCTATTCTACAGTTTTCTACTATTTTCTTTTATTGTGCACGTGTATCTCAGATGCAGATAAGTACCGTATATTCTCCTAACTAATATGAATTGTTGAACTGTATGTAATAATTTCAGTTTCATCATAATTCATAGTAAAGAGTTGACAATATCAATCAGACTTATGACATATAGACATATATACATGTACCTTATGTACCTGTTTGTGAGCAATTTTTTGTCTATTACACTGTATACCATGCAATATTTTCAATAAAGAAAAAAAAATAATATATATATATATATATTTATAATATATATATTTTTTTAAATAAAATTATTTAAAATGATAATTTTTCCTGTCAGTAAGTCACAACCTTCTCTGTCTGTGTCTTTGGTTTGGCTTTTGTGTTCTAAAATGCAAATGATAGTCTATTTTTATTTAAAACAACTATTACCTTTCCGATTACAATACTGTACTATCTTCCTATACAAAAGTCTTTTTAAAACATCATTTTGCTGCATGTTCAAGCTGTAATATGACATGTAAATATGGCATAAATAACATAAGATATAGTTTTTTACAATTGGTCCCTTCCCCTCTGCAGGCTGTCACATTTTACAGATGCAAATATACAAATTTTATGAAATTTTAACCTTTCCAAAATGCAAACCTTATCTGCTTCCAAGCAGTTTATATAAAGGGTTTTGTACCTGAGGTATGTTTGGGAAATGTTATTTTTTTTGTTACTGATTGATGATCCAAAATATCTCTAGAAATGTTAGAAGAACCAACAGAGAAAAAGAAAGACAGGGAGAGAGACATCTTACATCTCAAAATAGAATAAGGCAAATACTATTTAATGCTACTACTCTGTAACTGCTTTTTTCATACTAGGTTTATCATTTTTTGCTTAAAGGGATTTTAGACAGCATGTTTAGCAACATTAGTTAGTTCTGCTTAGAGTCTATGGGGCTGTCAATATACCTGATGGCTGGCTTTACAGAAAAGTGATAACGGACAGGGCTACAGAAAGTGGCAGCCTGGCAACCAGGCCAATACACACCCGACAGAGTACTACACTACACTTTCCTATTAGATTGGACAAGATTGCAGGTGGGTATGTAATGCAACATTAATATAGAGGGAAAACATTGGTTGGTACTAGTTTTTTAATTCCGTAGCATGGAAGGTTGGAGCAGTGGATAACCCCACATACTGGTAATAGAGATAAGCGAGTCCTCAGATAGTGGTCTGGTTAATGGGTAACATCTTAAATACATCTTTTTACAAAAAAATGCAAGATGCAGATCCATGTCATGAGCTAAAACAGCCCTCTCAAAGGAACATTCAGAAAGGAAGATCAGGAAGAGAACAAAGTAAACACAGAAAAGCTCTTATTTCTTTATCATAGAGATGTGCAGTGAGAGACAATATAAAAATGGAATTCCACCCTCATACATACAGACCTAGTACTAACTTTTATGCAACAATTCCCTTATGGATGGAACCAATTCTGAAGATCATCTTCAAGCAGAGTTTCTCAAAAATGTCTCTACACAAAAATGACAGCTGCTATCTCTGCTCAAACCCCTTATGGTTCAGATCTTCTGTTGAGTGACATTTGATGTCAGTATGCCTAGTGTGCAAGCTATATGCAGTTTGGCTTTGTTATTCTAAAATTGGCCAGGATTTTACAGAGCCACTGTGTATTCCCGCAAGCTTCTGCTAGGGAGATGTACCCTGCATACCCAGATTTGCAGTCTGACCTGTCACAGGCCCAGTCTCCATATGTATATCCTACTAGTTTGGGATCTCTTAAAACTGATAACTTTAGCTTATGATGAACAGTCCTCTTGAAGTATCATATTGCAGTCCAGTCACTGAATATCCGGCACAGCATGGTACCTGCAGATCCAATGATAGGCCTATAGGTCATAGCTAAATACAACATTGATGTTCTCTACTAATTGTTATTTGACCTATTCTCATCAGAGTTGTGCTTATTGGTTTTGCTACAGCATTGGCTCTTTTGAGACACAAAATTCTGTTAAATCCATAAACCTCTTTAAAGGGACAATGTACTCCTAGGCCTACACCAGGTGGGACTTCTGCCCCCTTTGATTTTCTTCCACACATAGAGTACAAACTGCAGCAAAAAAAAGACAATTGAATAATTTAAGGTTGGAGGAAAGGAGATTTAATCTCCTGCAACGGAAACGTTTTTTCACTGTAAGAGCAATAAAATTGTGGAACTCATTACCAAAGGAGGTAGTGAATGCCAATACCATAGATACATTTAAAAATAGTCTGGATAAATTTCTGTATATAAACAAAATTCATGGATATGATTGCTAGTATTAAATGGGTCACATTTTAATGGGGTTATTTAAGCTTAACTGGAGCTTTTTGTAAGTATTTTAGATTTGTATAGGTTGAACTCGATGGACTTCAGTCTTTTTTCAACCTTATCTACTATGTTACTATGTTACTATGAATTCCGTTTTATCTTTTAACTCCCCTGAATGTAGCTCCATTTTAGAGAATTACAGCATTCTGGGAGTTACATAGCATTTGGGAATTTGTAGTTCGCTATTACCCTCTCAGTATTGTGCCCCTGCCGTTTGGAATCTAATTCCCAGCATGTACCATTGTACAGTGGTGGGGAGTTTTGCATGAGGTCACGCCATGTAGGGGGCTTTCCACTCCCACCACCTATTTAAAAGCACCAAAGAATAAGGAATTTCATTAATTATTAGCAATGTGCTCTGATACTAGATACTACTAGAATAGTTTGTTAAAAGTTTTGGCAATAGCACAAATAGAGGAACATTTATTTTGTTTATTTTAGGTAATGTACTGTTAGCAGTTTTAGACTTTATATGTATAGGTTTGTTGGTTCTTTTTTGTTTGATTATGTTTTTCTTCTTTATAACTGTATAATGCAACAGAACTCAAAAATTTAAAGTGTACTAGTAAACTAGGACTAGTAGCATTTTGGGCTACATTTCAACCCTTGATTTCTATCTATCTATCTATCTATCTATCTATCTATCTATCTATCTATCTATCTGTCTGTCTGTCTGTCTGTCTGTCTGTCTGTCTGTCTGTCTGTCTGTCTGTCTGTCTGTCTGTCTGTGTGTGTTTGTTTATTATCTAGGCATATTTCACTTTATTGTCCCCATTTAGGGGTAGATTACAAGTGTTGCACTATTTAACGCTCCCGCTCCAGCATGAACTTCGCTAGAAGTAATCTTTTTCTTAAGGACTTTGGATATCGCAACCTTGCAAACTTACTCTCCTCATAGGACGTAAGCGCTAACCCGACAGGAGTTATTAATATTGCACATTCCAATGTTCTTAACATACAGGACAATGTTATTTTTATTTTAAATACATATTTATATATATAAATATATATATATATATACTATATATATATATATATATATATATATATATATATATATATATATATACCTATCCATTTATATCTATTCCTATAGATATATAGGTATAGATATATATTTTATATTAACATTATCACACATATATATATATATATATATGTATTTAATAATAAAAGATAAAAAAAAATTATATGTGAAGAACATAGGTATGTAAAATATGCGTAACGCACTTAGGTTTTAAAATGTACGTCAAACGGGTGTTATCTTAAAGTGAATGTAAATTTTGATGATAAAGTGCCCGATTTTTAAAAATTCGATTAAAAACAGGGGCACCTTAGGAGGCGGAGCTTGGCCGTGCAGGTGAATGGCCGCAAGGGACTGAAGCTCCGAGCCAGAGCCAGACTCTACATGTAAAGAACCACACTGAGAGGCTACAAACTTATGCCAGACCATAACACAGTAAACACTGATGCTGTGGGGACCTTCCGATGGGCGCTTATTAAACTTTTAACACTCAGCTGAGCTAACTGTTGCCGTCGGGAGAGCCACCGCGGCCATCTTGGATCACACGCTAACCGACATGGGACCCCTGCAGTGAGCGCTCATCACAGAGCGATTATACACACTTAAAGGCCGCAGGAAAAGTGGTAAGACTGCTCCAATATATATGTGTGCATGAATGGGACAAGTGCGGTTGATGCCGCTACATTGGCTAACATGGCAGCTGCATTCAAGAGGCATAGTACATAGCGGTTAATCAAAACAGCGTATACACGTGGACCTGAAGCATGCATAACTATATGCGCTCCAGATTGAATGCTGACACAGACAAATGATATAAGAAAAAGATAGCTATAACATTCAAACATCAAACAAGTGACTCTAATATTAATCACCTTTTAAATAGGTTGGTCCCACTGAACAAAATTACAGGCCTTGATGTTACCCAGAGACCTCTTAACTGCAGAATAAACGCTATACCCATATATGAGCCCTCTCCTTTATGGGTCATCATACATGCATAATTAGCATTATTTGAGCAGCTATGGGACTTTAGGCGTTCTCAAGTAGAATAGTGCAAACTAACCTTACAAAGGATCTCCAAGGATACCAGCATATTTCATACCAATAGGAACTGCACACAGCTCTATCCACATACCATGTCTAAGAGAGCTGCTAAATCAGATAAAATACAAAAAACTCCCTCCATTAGTAATAAAACTGTGAGCAGCTTCTTTCAAGGATCAACTACCCCTCCTGGAGGGTTAACAGACCAATCTTTATTGCCAAGGGTTACCCCAGAAGACCCACAGACACACACTACCATGTCTGAAGAGAATATCAAAGAGCTCAAAGATAACATTGCAAATCTGCCCACAAAAGCAGATTTTGACGCCCTTAAAGCGCTTATTACCTCTGAATTAGTTAATATGAAGAAAGATATTAAGGAATTTGGTCATCGCATGGAATATGTTGAAGATTCACAAGACTCGCTAAGCACGATGTATGATAACCTAAACACATACTTCAATATCGCCAATGCCCAAATAGAAACGCTACAAGATAAAGTAGAAGACCTGGATAACAGGGGGAGGCGGAATAATTTAAGGCTAAGAGGCATTCCTGAGGCTATTTCTTCTACGGATCTACAGCAATATCTACAAGGCCTCTTCAAATTTCTACTTCAAGACCCACAGGCCCCTGACTTGGAATTGGAAAGAGCCCACAGGGCTCTCAGACCTCCGCCCTCCCCAGGCTCTCCACCACGAGACGTTATACTAAAGTTTCTACGTTTCACTGACAAAGAAAAGGTTTGGCAACAAGCCAGAAAGTCACAGAACATCATGTATCTGGATCATTCACTTCAGGTATATTTGGATCTCAGCCCTGCCACAGTCCAGAAGCGAAAGGATATCCGTTTTGTCACTAAAGCACTTCAAGAGCGGTCCATCAGATACAGGTGGGGCTTCCCATTTAGCCTTCAGATTTCACATGAGGGACAATCTTACATTTACAAATCACCTGAGGATTTAGACATGATATCCAAGGCTCTAAATATCAAATTTCAAGCTCCTCAGATCAAGGATGTTGTCATAAGGGGCCCTAATTCAGACAAACTTACAACGCAAAGGGCCACGACCTCAAAATGGATGACAGTGAACTACAAGAAGGGCCTCAAAATGGATGACAGTGAACTACAAGAAGGGCAGTAGCAAAACAGCTGCGTCAAAAATGGAGTCTAACAAGGAACATGAAACCTGAACTCAAAGTATGACTGTTGCAATTTAAGGGCTTGTTTTTTACATTCCGCGTGAAGCATTTCATTGATCTGTGTTTTGCAATCAGCTATTGCTTGTGAAAGTGTCGCGTTGTTGGGGTCTTGTTTACGTCGTGTTTCTAGGTCATTAAGATCATTAAGTCTTTTGTCCATTAAGCCTCTGGCCTGTTTGTCTCTGTGTGTTCTAATGCTAATCAACTCTCCTCTAATGACCGCTTTATGTGCCTCCCATACCGTGCCACTGTCTGAGTCAGGTATATCATTAAAAAGAAAGTATTCTTCTATAGCTTTACCGATCCCAAAGAAGCTTTTACAACAATTTGTGCCATAATAGCACAAGCTGTTTGTAAATAATTTCAGTGAGAAACCTAAAATTGTGAAAAATGTAAAGTTTTTTTTTTTATTTGCTCGCATTTGGCGGTGAAATGGTGGAATAAAATATACCAAAATGTGCCTAGATCAATACTTTGGGTTGTCTTCTAACAAAAAATATATACATGTCAAGGGATATTCAGGTATTCCTGACAGATATCAGGGTTCCAATGTAACTAGCGCTAATTTTGAAAAAAAGTGGTTTGGAAATAGCGAAGTGCTACTTGTATTTATGGCCCTATAACTTGCAAAAAAAGCTAAGAACATGTAAACACTGGGTATTTCTAAACTCAGGACAAAATTTAGAAACTATTTAGCATGGGTGTTTTTTGGTGATTGTAGATGTGTAACAGATTTTGGGGGTCAAAGTTAGAAAAAGTGTGTTTTTTTCCATTTTTTCCTCATATTTTATTATTTTTTTTAGTAAATTATAAGATATGATGAAAATAATGGTATCTTTAGAAAGTCCATTTAATGGCGAGAAAAACGGTATATAATATGTGTGGGTACAGTAAATGAGTAAGAGGAAAATTACAGCTAAACACAAACACTGCAGAAATTTAAAAATAGCCATTGTCATTAAGGGTAAGAAAATTGAAAAATGGTCCGGTCATTAAGGGGTTAAATAGTCCATTTAAGCGTAATATAGCCATTAGAGATATTGCTCGGCGCAAAGGCGATATCATTTTTTTGCAGGAAACACACTTCAAAATTGGCAGGGAACCCAAGACCTTCTCTTATAAATTTGGGGAGATATACTTTGCTTCAAACACAGTGAAAACTAATGGCGTAGCTATCCTTATTAGAAAGGGTATCCCATTTACCCTCATTAAAAAGCACAGCGACAAAACAGGAAGATTCCTCATAGTGGTTGGGAGACTGGTTAATACTATAGTCACGTTAATTAATGTATACGCCCCTAATCTTAAACAGGATAGTTTTTTTAAGCACCTCACTAATATCTCCTTAGAAATGATTAAAGGCGCTGTCATCATGGGGGGTGATTTCAATCTGACAATTAATCCAGGTCTAGACAATTCTAACTGTCTATCTTCTACGCCACATAAAGTTGTAAATACAGTGAAACAATGTTTTAAAGATCTCACTCTACATGATGCATGGAGAATTATACACCAGGAAAATAGGGAGTATACTTTCTATTCTAGTCCGAAGACACTCCAGGCTTGACTACTTCATGTTAGACGTTACTAACCTAGCTAGAGTGACTAATATAGAGATTGACCCTAACACATGGTCTGACCATGCGATGGTTAGCTGCTCAATGGACTGGCCACATACCCCTATTTCCCAGTACATATGGCATCTAGACGACACACTATTGATGGACCCGGTCATACAAGAGCGGATCGGTAAAGCTATAGAAGAATACTTTCTTTTTAATGATATACCTGACTCAGACAGTGGCACGGTATGGGAGGCACATAAAGCGGTCATTAGAGGAGAGTTGATTAGCATTAGAACACACAGAGACAAACAGGCCAGAGGCTTAATGGACAAAAGACTTAATGATCTTAATGACCTAGAAACACGACGTAAACAAGACCCCAACAACGCGACACTTTCACAAGCAATAGCTGATTGCAAAACACAGATCAATGAAATGCTTCACGCGGAATGTAAAAAACAAGCCCTTAAATTGCAACAGTCATACTTTGAGAATGATAACAAAAGCAGTTCTCTATTTGCGAGGAAATTGAAAAGGAGGGCTAATAAAAAATGTATCCTAGCTATAAAGAGTAGCGGGGGAGGAAAAAAGGTGTATACATCCCAAGATATTGCAAAAGCCTTTAGGGACTATTATAAAAACCTTTAGAACTTACAACCGGAGCATAGTGTGTCCCCTTTGGAACAAAAGACTAAAAGTACCCTAATAGACAATTATTTAAATGTCATCGACTTTCCACAAATTAGTGAGGATCAACAGAAAGTCCTGAACTAGCCCTTTAAACACCAAGAGATTATAGAAGTGATAAAGAATTTACCCAAGGGTAAGGCCCCGGGGCCAGATGGATATATTAATAGTTATTATAAGACATACAAAATCATTTTAATCCCACATTTACTGAAAATGTTTAACAAAATATCAGAAACCAGTCCCTTCCATGCCTCAGCGCTGGAAGCACACATAACAGTGATACCCAAGCCTGGGAAAATACCAGACTGCGTGGAGAACTTTAGACCAATCTCACTCCTTAACTCTGATCTTAAAATATATGCAAAGGCGTTAGCCAATAGGATGTCCTTAGTATTGCCAGATATTATAAATGGTGACCAGGTTGGCTTCATAAAAAGTAGGGAAGCACGCGATAATACGGTAAGGGCCTTACACATAATAAACTTCCTCACTCAAAATAACACAACATCAGTGGTGGTGTCAGCGGAGGCGGAAAAAGCATTTGACCGCGTCTGCTGGCACTTTATGAGATCAACACTGCAAAGATTTGGGATGGGGCCTCACTTCATCGCCAAAGTCATGGCCCTTTATAATTGCCCAATGGCCAGAGTTAGAGTTAATGGCTTACTGTCATCCCCATTTAAGATACATAACGGTACCAGACAGGGATGCCCCTATCCCCTTTGCTGTTTGCCTGCGTCATAGAGACCTTAGCGATCACCATTAGAAATAGAGTAGAAATTCAGGGAGTTCAAATATGCCATAACACACACAAATTATTATTATATGCGAATGACATCCTGATTTTCTTAGTGGACCCCATATCTTCGATCCCTCGATTATTAGATGAATTTGATGTTTTTTTTAAGGTCTCAAACTTTCTTATTAACAAATCAAAGATGGAGATGCTTGCACTACAGTGCAATGCAGACTGCCTTAAGTTACTATCGCAAAAATGCCCCTTCCAGATTCAAACTAAAAGCTTAAAATATCTAGGTATATTCCTTGCACCAACCACCCAGGAGATGTTCAGAGCTAGCTACATCACATTTCAGAGAAATATTGTTGCGGATCTTTCCTCGTGGAGGTCCAAAAGAGTCTCATGGCTGGGCCGTATAAACTCAGTTAAGATGAATATATTACCTAGGGTGCTATATTTATTACAGACGCTATCAATCCCATTACCCAAGGGCTTTTTATTAGCTTTACAAGATAGAATCTTTGACTATATATGGGATAGGAAGAAAGCAAGAATTAATAAAGCATTAATGTGCTTACCGGTTTGTGAGGGGGGACTGGGGGTCCCTAATCTGACTAAATATAGACAAGCTGTGTTCTTGCAGAGGATAGTAGATTGGTTTAGGAATTATCACGGTAAAAAATGGGTAGCCTTAGAGCACGATATAGCAAGGAAATCACACTTAGGTACGATCTGTTGGCAATCAGCACCTCAACTACACACAGACTTTAGACAGAACACTGTGCTGATGGAGACCCTAATGGTATGGAAAGGGATACTTAGAGAATACACACATATATCTTCCAGGTTTTCCCCCCTGACCCCTCTCACCGAAAACACTGAACTCCCAATAGGCCTACTGAAAAAAGTTAGACAAATGGAGACTCCACTCAGGTCCTTATGGGCATTACATTTAGGCGACGAGACAAGACTACTGACTGAGGGGGAACTGGTAGGGAAGGGCCTGACGGTCTTCAGTAGCTGGTTTGTCCTTCAACAATGTCATTCATACATCTACAAACACAAAGAACGACGTAACCTAGTCAGACCTCTCACTCAGTTTGAGACATTGTGCCACTCAGAGTCTACAGCGACAAAAACCCTATCACTGACATATGCGCTGCTACAAAAACTGGCGGTGGGCTATACCCCTTACTATATAGACAGATGGAATGATGAGCTGGATACTGAACTATCAATGTCTAATATTGCTAAATTACTCAACAACGTTACCAAAGTCTCCGTATCCAGCAACCTTATAGAACTTAACATTAAAATTCTACAACGGTGGTATCTCACCCCTACTAGAATCAATAAATTGTTCCCTTCGATCTCAAATAAATGCTGGCGGTGTGGTGAGGAAAGAGGGTCTATGCTACACATTTGGTGGACTTGTAGATTATTGAGGCCAATATGGTTAGCAGTAGTTGAGGCGACTAACACAATGACTGAACTGACCTTAGAACCAGACCCCAGAATTTGGTTATTAAATGTAGTTCCTAATAAAATCCCAACGTATAAGAAAAATTTGATTTTTATTGCTAGTAATAGCCTCAAAAAACTGATAGCAAGAAACTGGAAGTCTCAGGTAACGTTAAACATAGCCACATGGTATAACCAATTTCAATTCATCCTATCCCTAGAAGAATACGCTTATATGAGGAATGGTAGAAGCGAGGTATTTATACAAATGAAAGTTATGTGGGAAACTTTTATTACCAATACCTAGAATGTGAACAGAGAGAGATACAAAGCAAAGAGATAGCAATGTGGGCGAACTTGAATGGGTGCTAAAGATCAAAAACAAAAGTGAATAGCAACTTGTGGAACCTGGTTAATTATTTGTTGTTGTGTTAAATGTTTTATTTCTCATACTGTTTGACTTCTGCTTGGATGATTTGTTTTAAACTGTATACTTTACCCTTTGTATCGCAATGCAGAAATTACAATAAAAAACATTGTTTAAAAAAAAAAAAACTAGTTTGATAAAGGTTTTAAAAAAAAAAAAAAAAAAAAAAAACAGGGGCACTTTAATTCATCAAAATTTACATTTCACTCGTGTTGTGAAAATACTTACCTTTTAAGCTTGACAGCCGCTGCATCGCTTCCTCTGCCCGTCGCAAAGCCTCTTCCTGGGTCTAAAATGAGGAATCCGGCTTCCTCCAATCACGGCGTTGAATCAGACACTGATTCCCCCGGGGGGAAGCCGTGATTGGAGGATGACCGATCCATCATTTCTGACGTAGGAAGAGGCTTGCAACGACTGGTGGAAGCTGGAGTGGCTGTCAAGATTAAAAGGTAAGTATTTTCACAACACGAGTGAAATGTAAATTTTGATTAATTAAAGTGCCCCTGTTTTTAATCGAATTTTTTAAAAAACAAGCACTTTATACATTCACTTTAAGGCGCATTATTGAAATATTAAATATAACATATTAATATTATTAAAAAATATTATAGATACTGTAATATATATATATATATATATATATATATATATATATATATATATATATATATATATATACATACTATGGATTATTAAGAATTTATTTAGAATTTTTTAAATCATCAATAATAATTTATATTAATATTTTGTAATATTTCATATGTAGTATTTCTATAACGCGCCTTAAGATAACTAAGTTTTCATGTGCGCTAACCCAACATCACATTAGACCTATATTGCAAAACCTGAAGCGCGTTACACATATTTTAAATTCCTATGATCTTAACATTAGCACTCCACTTAACATCAAGCTAGACTGGTGTCCCTGAATCAGCTTTAAATGCAAAGAACTCCCATCTGCTGCTTGCATGTGTACACTGTACCGTTAAGAAAGAAGTTAACTGCCATCCTCATCTTTCTCTATTCACATTCCCAACATAGAAGTCCAAATGTCTCATTCTTTTGACTTCCACTTCATTATTATGTTGTGCAACAATCACAGTACGTTTTATTCAATTTCAGTGCATAGGATTAGATCATCTAAATTATTATTATTATTATTATAAATTCTATAGCTTTGGGTACATAAGGGTACACAATGACATTTTTTCATGGTAAAAATACAGATTATGATTTATCTTGTCAGTTTTGATGAATGGGAACTTTTTGAGGAAAAGTGAAAGACCTCTCTAAATAGGTGAGTTCTTGATGTTATATAATGTTAAAGTTGCAGATCATGGGAGCAGGACGTGAGAAGTTTTGGAGGTGGGAGAGGGAAGTAGTGATAAGTGTGTGGACAAATGTAGGTCAGACGTTGATCAATGAGGGCTGTTTGGGAAGTATCTAGTGATAAGTGAGGAAATATAGGGATTGATCAGAATCCTTTAGAAAAACGTAAATTATTTATCTACAAAAAACACCATAGGCTTTAAGGGTGTTTTTCTGTTGGAAATCCTTAGAGATGTTTTCTAAAGGATTGTGATCAACCTCATAGTTGGGAGTGCAGTTGTTGAGAGTGTTGTAGGTTAGGGATAAGGAGCTAAAGTTTGGACTGGTAGAACAGGGCAGCTGATGTGGATCTGTAGCTTCAGTGGATACGTTTAGCTGAATCATTCATGATAAATTGGGCTGAGGCGGAGTTGAGAAGGCAACATAGAAGTAGATTACAGTAGTCAATATGAGACAAAATTAGTTAATATTTTACAGTGTGTTTGGTAGAGAAAAGGCAACAGGATTCGGCAAGCACTTGTATGCGTATATACACTAGAACCTAAGTCATTTTTTAATTTCTTTGTCTGGTAAATGGGTGTGTTTGTTCATGCAGCAAAGCTGCACAAAAAGTCATTACACCTTATTTTTCATTCCAGGCTCTAGCAACCTGTTTTAGCCCAAATATTAAATTCTGAAGCTTGTATACTCTTTATTTGTTTCAAAGCTTTCAGACACCATCATGTAACTTTATCCAGCTGTTTCTTCATTTAAGAATTATAACTTTACATAAAGCTGGTACACGTGAGACTGGATGTTGCAATACTCATTAATGTTCTGATTGCTTTATTTGACCACAGATAAAAAGGTTTCATTGCAGTCTTCTACATATTTTAGGTAAATCCTTTTCTTTGCAGTTTGGTTTTGTAATTTCCATCTTCATCTAGATTTTGCTTAAATGGACAGTAAACATTACTATGTACTGCAATACTTTACAAACATTACAGTATATAGATAATGCTTAGCAAGAGGGGAACGTAATCATAAGAGATTTTTATTTTACTTTTATTTTACCTTAAACCTTTATTTTCTGTTGTAAGACCATTCCCATTAAGGGAGACTGAATTCCCATCAGACCCAAGTTACAGCAGCTAAAGTTTCTTTTTATATATACAGCTTCAATTTCCTCTTTGCCTGCTTCTGGCCACTTGGCTATTTCAATAGAAGGAAGTTGCCTTCTACAAAAAGGATTTCACAAGTCACCTCTCACTGTGTAAGGCAGGACCATCACACTCATTTGTTCTCTTTGAATGAGTATTTAGGAGCTGGGTCTGGAATAGCACCTGCTGTATACCTGTATCCCACCCACCAGCTCCTATTTTTTTTCTTTCCCTGTACTCTTGGTGCTTAGAATGAAAGTTTATGTTGCTCCAGTTTTGTCTTATTTGTTGCCAATACAGTCCAAGTGATCAGTTAACTCTACTTTGTGATTTAGATGTTTTCTTGGTCTCCTTGCTTAGAGAACTTTAGAAATGGTTCCTCACAAGCTCTTACTATATGCAAATATCTCATGCTAAATAAACTGTGAATGTGAGAACAAGCAGAGCATATTTTTATTTTGCTTAATGCAGCAGTATGTGAGGTTGAAGCAGGGAATCCAGTGGTTATCTATATTTGGATTTAGGTTTGTAGGAGGATTGTATATAATACATCAGACCCGATGTTCAAAGCATCGTCACAATAGTGCTATGTTCTAAATGTATCCACATCACAATCGAAAATTGCAGGTGAAATGTTCTAAAGGGATCAAATCATTGTTTGATGTTAGTCTTGCAAAGAAATATTTTAGTACACCTCACTGTGGGATGTGAGGGTTCTCTGCCAGTGCAGCAAGCGTTTAATGTAAATGATCCCTTTAGACAGTAAGGAATGACGTTTGAAAAAATCCTTTGTTATAGAATTGTAAATCTTTTGTTTGTCTCCTTATCATATGTTAAAAGGATATAAAGATCAAAATTTAAATGTACATGGGTGCATTAGCAATTTTTAATAAAATAATTTTTTCAAAATACTTCAATGCGTCTAGTAAAAGTTACTGTTTTCAGTAGCATAGGCGGCACATGTGCTGTGAGGGCCTATGCACCATTATTCAAACTCAGAGAGCTAGCAGTGGTGTGTAATGTGTCTGAGGAGACATAAAGGGATTGTATTTTTTGTAAGATAATAAGATATTGGTTTGAACTGTTCTCCTGTTGGCGCTCTAGCTACAAAAAAGTGCCTTACATCTAGAGCTCCGATTGGAGGACAGTTGAAACTGATAGCTCACAAAAAAATATGAGTTTTGTAGTGGGCGGCCAGAGTGCAGGGTATTAGAATGGTACGGCTAGATCAAAAAGTAAGTTACTGCGTGATTAGTAAAAGAGCGTCAATCAGTTGTCTACGAGGTCATTTTTTTTAGGGTGTTTTGGACTCTAAGGAAGCTCTCTGGGCTGGCGAGATTCTTTATGAATGCTCACCAGTACTTCTATTTCCCTAGTGGAATTCTGTAAAGCCACTTTTTACTCCGAAAACAGGGTGTCTCGCTAAGGGACATATACTGCATTTTCCTATGGGAACGAGATGCATACATTACAAAAGTGCACAATGAAAATCGTAATTTAAAAATCATACAAAATGAATAATTGAACCATCCACACAAAAATACTTAAGAAAAAAATTGTACTTTTAACAAAATTGTTTAACAAATTGTTTTTAAAAAACGTAAATTTTTTATGTAAATTACACAGAAATAATTTGTATTAAATATGCACAGCGTAAATCGTAATTTAGGCACACTGGATGTGCAAAAAAACACTTAGAAATTTGCAGTTGTTGTTTT
This sequence comes from Bombina bombina, assembly GCF_027579735.1. NCBI lineage: Eukaryota > Metazoa > Chordata > Amphibia > Anura > Bombinatoridae > Bombina > Bombina bombina. The sequence continues at coordinate 493,965,188 of NC_069504.1, forward strand.
TTCATAAATTGGGCTGAAAATGGGCATTCCATGGGCGTATATGAAATTGTCTCTTAAATCCCAGCAAAATTCTGTTAAATTTTCCACCCTGCAGTTCTCACTGTTTTTTTACGCAACTTAAAAGTTATTGAGCTTTTATCAAAATATTCAAAAAGCTAATTAATCTGAAAGGAAAATATATGCATATGAAAATAACAGTGAATTTAAGGTCCAGTGCACTAAAAATTTGTAATTTGTAATTTGATTTGTATTGTGAGTGATATTAAAGTTTAAATATACGCAGAGGTCTACCTCTGCACTTTGTCTTCCATTGCAAACTTTTACGTAACAGAGAGCTCTCATTGGCCTAGATTTGGAGTTCGGCGGTAGCCGTCAAAACCAGCGTTAGAGGCTCCTAACGCTGGTTTTGGCCGCCCGCTGGTATTTGGAGTCAGTGATTAAAGGGTCTAACGCTCACTTTTCAGCCGCGACTTTTCCATACCGCAGATCCCCCTACGCCATTTGCGTATCCTATCTTTTCAATGGGATCTTTCTAACTCCGGTATTTAGAGTCGTTTCTGAAGTGAGCGTTAGAGCTCTAACGACAAAATTCCAGCCGCCTGAAAATAGCAGGAGTTAAGAGCTTTCTGGCTAACGCCGGTTCATAAAGCTCTTAACTACTGTACCCTAAAGTACACTAACACCCATAAACTACCTATGTACCCCTAAACCGAGGTCCCCCCCACATCGCCGCCACTCGATTAAAATTTTTAACCCCTAATCTGCCGACCGCCACCTAAGTTATACTTATGTACCCCTAATCTGCTGCCCCTAACCCCACCGACCCCTATACTACATTTATTAACCCCTAACCTGCCCCCCACAACGTCGCCGCCAGCTACTTAAAATAATTAACCCCTAATCTTCCGACCGCAAAGCGCCGCCACCTACGTTATCCCTATGTACCCCTAATCTGCTACCCCTAACACCGCCGACCCCTATATTATATTTATTAAGCCCTAATCTGCCCCCCTCAACGTCGCCGACACCTGCCTACACTTATTAACCCCTAATCTGCCGAGCGGACCTGAGCGCTACTATAATAAACTTATTAACCCCTAATCCGCCTCACTAACCCTATCATAAATAGTATTAACCCCTAATCTGCCCTCCCTAACATCGCCGACACCTACCTTCAATTATTAACCCCTAATCTGCCGAGCGGAGCTCACCGCTATTCTAATAAATGTATTAACCCCTAAAGCTAAGTCTAACCCTAACACTAACACCCCCCTAAGTTAAATATAATTTACATCTAACGAAATAAATTAACTCTTATTAAATAAATTATTCCTATTTAAAGCTAAATACTTACCTGTAAAATAAATCCTAATATAGCTACAATATAAATTATAATTCTATTGTAGCTATTTTAGGATTAATATTTATTTTACAGGCAACTTTGTAATTATTTTAACCAGGTACAATAGCTATTAAATAGTTAAGAACTATTTAATAGTTACCTAGTTAAAATAATAACAAATTTACCTGTAAAATAAATCCTAACCTAAGATATAATTAAACCTAACACTACCCTATCAATAAATTAATTAAATAAACTACCTACAATTACCTACAATTAACCTAACACTACACTATCAATAAATTAATTAAACACAATTCCTACAAATAAATACAATTAAATAAACTAGCTAAAGTACAAAAAATAAAAAAGAACTAAGTTACAAAAAATAAAAAAATATTTACAAACATAAGAAAAATATTACAACAATTTTAAACTAATTACACCTACTCTAAGCCCCCTAATAAAATAACAAAGCCCCCCAAAATAAAAAATTCCCTACCCTATTCTAAATTAAAAAAGTTACAAGCTCTTTTACCTTACCAGCCCTGAACAGGGCCCTTTGCGGGGCATGCCCCAAGAAGTTCAGCTCTTTTGCCTGTAAAAGAATAAATACAATACCCCCCCCCAACATTACAACCCACCACCCACATACCCCTAATCTAACCCAAACCCCCCTTAAATAAACCTAACACTAAGCCCCTGAAGATCTTCCTACCTTGTCTTCACCATACCAGGTATCACCGATCCGTCCTGGCTCCAACATCTTCATCCAACCCAAGCGGGGGTTGGCGATCCATCATCCGGTGCTGAAGAGGTCCAGAAGAGGCTCCAAAGTCTTCCTCCTATCCGGCAAGAAGAGGACATCCGGACCGGCAAACATCTTCTCCAAGCGGCATCTTCGATCTTCTTCCATCCGGTGCGGAGCGGGTCCATCTTGAAGCAGCCGACGCGGATCCATCCTCTTCTTCCGGCGTCTCCCGACGAATGACGGTTCCTTTAAGGGACGTCATCCAAGATGGCGTCCCTCGAATTCCGATTGGCTGATAGGATTCTATCAGCCAATCGGAATTAAGGTAGGAATTTTCTGATTGGCTGATGGAATCAGCCAATCAGAATCAAGTTCAATCCGATTGGCTGATCCAATCAGCCAATCAGATTGAGCTTGCATTCTATTGGCTGATCGGAACAGCCAATAGAATGCGAGCTCAATCTGATTGGCTGATTGGATCAGCCAATCGGATTGAACTTGATTCTGATTGGCTGATTCCATCAGCCAATCAGAAAATTCCTACCTTAATTCCGATTGGCTGATAGAATCCTATCAGCCAATCGGAATTCGAGGGACGCCATCTTGGATGACGTCCCTTAAAGGAACAGTCATTCGTCGTTCAGTCGTCGGGCCGGATGGATGTTCCGCGCTGGAGGTCTTCAGGATCCTGCCGCTTCGCTCCGGATGGAAGACCATAGAAGATGCCGCCTGGATGATGACTTCAATCGGATGGAAGATCCTCTTCTGCCCCGCTTGGATGAAGACTTTGACCGGATCATGGACCTCTTCAGCCCCCCGCTTGGGCTTGGATCAGGACATCGGAGGAGCTCTTCAGGACGGATCGGTGAACCTGGATGGTGAAGACAAGGTAGGAAGATCTTCAGGGGCTAAGTGTTAGGTTTATTTAAGGGGGGTTTGCGTTAGATTAGGGGTATGTGGGTGGTGGGTTGTAATGTTGGGGGGGGGTATTGTATGTGTTTTTTTACAGGCAAAAGAGCTGAAATTCTTGGGGCATGCCCCGCAAAGGGCCCTGTTCAGGGCTGGTAAGGTAAAAGAGCTTGTAACTTTTTTAATTTAGAATAGGGTAGGGAATTTTTTATTTTGGGGGTCTTTGTTATTTTATTAGGGGGCTTAGAGTAGGTGTAATTAGTTTAAAATTGTTGTAATATTTTTCTTATGTTTGTAAATATTTTTTTATTTTTTGTAACTTAGTTCTTTTTTATTTTTTGTACTTTAGTTTATTTAATTGTATTTATTTGTAGGAATTGTGTTTAATTAATTTATTGATAGTGTAGTGTTAGGTTAATTGTAGGTAATTGTAGGTAGTTTATTTAATTAATTTATTGATAGGGTAGTGTTAGGTTTAATTATATCTTAGGTTAGGATTTATTTTACAGGTAAATTAGTTATTATTTTAACTAGGTAACTATTAAATAGTTCTTAACTATTTAATAGCTATTGTACCTGGTTAAAATAATTACAAAGTTGCCTGTAAAATAAATATTAATCCTAAAATAGCTATAATATAATTATAATTTATATTGTAGCTATATTAGGATTTATTTTACAGGTAAGTATTTAGCTTTAAATAGGAATAAGTTATTTAATAAGAGTTAATTTATTTTGTTAGATGTAAATTATATTTAAGTTAGGGGGGTGTTAGTGTTAGGGTTAGACTTAGCTTTAGGGGTTAATACATTTATTAGAATAGCGGTGAGGTCCGCTCGGCAGATTAGGGGTTAATAATTGAAGTTAGGTGTCGGCGATGTTAGGGAGGGCAGATTAGGGGTTAATACTATTTATGATAGGGTTAGTGAGGCGGATTAGGGGTTAATAACTTTATTATAGTAGCGCTCAGGTCCGCTCGGGAGATTAGGGGTTAATAAGTGTAGGCAGGTGTCGGCGACGTTGTGGGGGGCAGATTAGGGGTTAATAAATATAATATAGGGGTCGGCGGTGTTAGGGGCAGCAGATTAGGGGTACATAGGGATAACGTAGGTTGCGGCGGTTTACGGAGCGGCAGATTAGGGGTTAAAAAAAAAATGCAGGGGTCAGCGATAGCGGGGGCGACAGATTAGGGGTTAATAAGTGTAAGGTTAGGGGTGTTTAGACTCGGGGTACATGTTAGAGTGTTAGGTGCAGACGTAGGAAGTGTTTCCCCGTAGGAAACAATGGGGCTGCGTTAGGAGCTGAACGCTGCTTTTTTGCAGGTGTTAGGTTTTTTTTCAGCTCAAACAGCCCCATTGTTTCCTATGGGAGAATCGTGCACGAGCACGTTTTTGAGGCTGGCCGCGTCCGTAAGCAACTCTGGTATCGAGAGTTGCATTTGCGGTACAAATGCTCTACGCTCCTTTTTTGGAGCCTAACGCAGCATTTGTTTGAACTCTCAATACCAGAGTTAAATTTATGGTGCGGCCAGAAAAAAGCCTGCGGAGCGTTAACAGCCCTTTTACCGCCAAACTCCAAATCTAGGCCATTATTGCAAGGAGAGTCCTTTTTTTTTATAGAATTCCATGTTTAAACGTGAGCATTTTATAGAGTTGGCCCCCAAGGGCGTGATGATCTAAAGCTCTCCACTCAGGTGAGATGATGTAAAATGATTCTCCAGCACTGCGAGATCCCTAGTGAATTTCTTAAAAGGCAGATTTTGCTATACTTCTTAAAGGGAGCGTTCCCTGCATTTCTGTATGTGAAGGAGAGACAAGCCAAGTGCACAATAGCACTGCATGACATAATAGTTCTGCTGTATTTACACTTATAAATATATAATCATATACATATATATTTATATTTGCTGCGCTACTTACCCCCTTTGCTGTGATCAGGTCTCTGATGGCATCAAAACGAGGCTCCCATTGGAGCATATGGAAGCTATATAGTGTTGCAAATACGTGCACACTCCTTAACTTACCTTACTGCTTTTCAACAAAGGATAATAAGAAAACAAAGACCATTTGATAATAGGAGTAAACTGAAAAGTTCTTTAAATTATATGTTCTATCTGAATCATGAAAGAAAAAAATGGGTTTTTATGTCCCTTTAACATTTATAGTTGCATTCAGAATTTCAGATACATTCAGATAGAGTGTGCCATTTTAAACATCTTTCCCTTTGACTTTTATTATCTAGTTTGCTTTGTTCTCTTGGTATCTTTTGTTGAAAAGTATACCTAGATAGTCTCAGGAGTAGCAATGCACTACTGTGAGCTAGCTGCTGATTGGTTGCTGCACATATATGCCTCTTGTCATTGGCTGACCCAATGTGTTCAGCTATTTCCCAGAAGAGAATTGCTACTCCTTCAACAAAGAATTACAGGATAATGATGCAAATGTGATGATATAAGTTAATTGGAAAGCTTTTTTAAATTGTATGTTCTATCCGAACCAAGGCAATTTTTGGTGAGTTTCATATTCCTTTAAAGGGACAGTAAAGTCAACATTAAATGTTCATGATTCAGATAGGGCATGCGATTTTAAACAACTTTTCAATTTACTTTTATCATCAAATTTGCTTTGTTCTTTTAATATTCTTTGTTGAAGGCTAAACCTAAGGTAGGCTCACAGGCTGATTTCTAAGATAAGGGGGGCAGTCTGCAGAGGCTTAGATACAAGGTAATCAGAGAAGTAAAAAAGTATACTAACATAACAGTGTTGGTTTTGCAAAACTGGGGAATGGGTAATAAAAGGATTATCTATCTTTTTAAACAATAAACATTTTCAAGTAGACCCTTTTTAATGCCACTACATCTAAAGAGAATGTGGGCAATTTATGAAAGTGCGAGCGGACATGATCCGCTGTAGCGGATCATGTCCGCCGCACATCGATAAATGCTGTCGGCATTTATCATTGCACAAGCAGTTCTTGTGAACTGCTTTTGCAATGCTGCCTCCTGCAGATTCGTGGCCAACTCTAAGCATATTGGCTGTATAACTAGGCTGACATTTTGGGTTACATGTTGACAGAACTTGTTTCACAATTTGGGTTTCAATCACCGCTTTCTGTTACCCACCCTGAGGAGTTTGGAGGACGAACGAAGGGAGGTAACTTACCTAAAGATAAACTGAACATTTACTAACATCTCAATCCTTAATAGGATTTTCTGGATTCAATCGCTACTAGCGAACATTCACACAAAGACACAGGAGCTATCAGAATTACGGAGGACCTAGCCTTTGCCCTCTGACTACGCGGAAGTTAGTCACGTGACCCCCACTACTCCCGAAACAGGCAGGACAGGACAAGCTGGATGCTTATGTCAGACTCTTAATATCACAGAGGTCTGTGTGCATCACCCAAACTGGGACTATAAGGTAATATACCTCTCTTTTTCCAGGTGTAGATATCCCTCTGGATGCGGCCTTGACAGCCGAGGGGACGAATCACACCAACAACTACCGCACCTTAACAGGGGTACGCTACCTAAGGTATACCACTGACTCCTCCTATCTCTCTTTTATCTACCTGGTTAAAACAATTACAACCAGAGCAACATGCTTGAAATACAGTGAATGTTTGTAAGTGTAGAATATTCGCATGTCTGTGTTTTGTTATAGAAGTCGACTCTATAGTATCTGGGGGGCATAATCTGAGTTTTTAAACCTAAACCTTGGGCAGGTATTCCCCATGTGAAGTATCTTGTTTTGCAGTTGTGCTTTGCTATTTCAAAGTGGCTGATGTTTTCTCCTTTTTATTTATCTTTTATTTTAACGTTATAATATCATGGCAAGTTTTTTTTGGCAAAATAGTTTCACAAACATGTTTTTTTTTTAAATCTAATGCATTCTGTGGTAAATAACACTAATTTCAATTTGTGTATATTTAGTATTTGTCCAAATGCTCCTTGAGAGTTCTTAATTAAAGCTCTCCATTAAAGAGCCTAAGGGGCATATTTATCAATGTGCGAGCAGACATGATACGAAGTAGCGTATCATGTCCGCTGCACATCGATAAATGCCGCCCCCTGCAGATTCGCAGCCAATCAGCCGCTAGCAGGGGGTGTCAATCAACCCGATCGTATTGGTTTCTGTCCGCGGCCTCAGAGGCAGCGGACAAGTTATGCAGCAGCGGTCTTTAGAACTTCTGTTTCAGAAGTTCAGGCTCGCCAGAAACTAGGGGCATTAAAGGTACACTGAAAAAGAATGCATCTAAGTGTTTTTTTTTGTTCAGAACTATGGACAGCACATTTTTATTGGTGGATGAATTTATCCACCAATCAGCAAGAACCACCAAGGTTGTTCACAAAAAAATGGGCCGGCATCTAAACTTACATTCTTGCATTTCAAATAAAGATTCCAAGAGAATGAATAAAATGTGATAATAGGAGTAAATTAGAAAGTTGCTTAAAATTTCATGCTCTATCTGAATCACGAAAGAAAAAATTTGGGTTCAGTGTCCCTTTAAGCTCCACCAAAACACATCTAATATTCTGTACTCACATCACCCTGCACACGTCATTTTTTGGTTGGATACAGCCTTGGTTTGGCAAATGTTCTTACTGTATGTCAAATAAAATGTAAGTTCTTTGCATTATAGATGCAAACTTGAAACCAAAGGCAGTTGTTAAATAAACATTATGAAAAAAAGGTGTTACACTTTCTCTGTATCAGTCTGCAACAGAAAAGGACAGACTCAGCACCATCCAGTTGTTCACCTGTCTAGTCACACTGCAGTTTAAAAAGACAGACTGTTCTCTCTCTCTCTCTCATCTATATCACCTTGTATTGGGAAGGACGTTCCTTGTGTCCCATTTCTTTTCTCTCTGTATGACCCTAAAGTGGAAAAGGACAGACACTATGCTAACCTGAAGCAGCAAGGACACATTTCTCAGGGTTTTTGTTTCTTGCTAAATTCATCATGATAAATACCCAGTGAATATTATAGTATTTCTGTCAACCACTCTTCTTTGGACATGTAAATAGTTAGTTTAGGTCAGCTGCTTATAGTCCCCTTAGACAGCACAAGAATACACCTCAGTCCTAGCTTTGTCCTTCTATCAAGGTTACCAATTCCTCTCTATCTATAATAGCCATTAATCCCTTTACTACATGTGTCCTTACTTCCTAGAAGGAGGGAGGCGTGCACTTTATTCACACGTAGCACCACTGACACCTGTCAGCAAGGTATAAGCTGGGACAGCAAGGTTAGAGAAAGCATCTCTTTCATCTGTAATAGAAACCCCAAAGGCAGAGTTTAAAATGTATATGTGACAATTGAATTCCACACAGTATATTTTCTGCAGGAGCTGGGCAGATCAGCTGTTTTTGTTACTGAATTCCTTCACAATCTTAACATAGAAAAAAGCTGAACATTTAACAAATTCTTTCACCATAATTGCATTAAAAGGACTGTGCTAATAATTTTCCTTTTTTTATTTTAACTTTACTGTAAAAAAGACCACACACATATACAGTACAAGAAAAAAATAAAAACTTTTTTTTTTGGGTTTTATAACACGTGTCTTAATGTTAGTTAGCCGCAAACATGTAACTAAAACCTAACTTCTTTAAAAATTTGAGGTGAGTGTATTTTGTTATCATTAGATAGGTAATTATTATAGGGAACATGCCACATTCTATCTATCTATTTATCTATCTATCTATCTATCTATCTATCTATCTACCTATCTATCATCTATCTATCTATCTATCTATCTATCTATCTATCTCTTTCTCTAGCTATTTCAGAAATTATCAAATAATAATAATATAAATAAGCATAAAAAAACAGTTCCATACATGCTTTATGAGGTATATATGGTCACACAGTATATGACAACACCTTATGGATTAGCATTATTTAATATAATTGCAGAACACTATCACAGGTGGCATTTTCCCATTCTACAGGACACAGACAATATCCCTAATTATGGAGAGCCTGCACAAGTATATTATTCTTCAGGCCCAGTACAGGAACAGGATGATTCAGTGGGAGCAGCAGCTCATTATTTCAGGATAAGGGAAGCACAGACGACCTTTCGGAGCCAGGATAGGATCCCCCGTGGGGGATACGTAGGATCAGGTAGAGCTGCATGTAGGGAGGACCTCCCAGGGAGAATGATCGATGGGGGTTGTCTAGTCTTCTCATTTTAGATATCTCTATATTTCCATTAAAACTAATTGCATAGTGGTAGATCTGAAGGATCAGTGACACTGTGCATGGTACAAAATAAAGAAAAGAAATAGCCATTTATAGCGTTTTCTTAAAACATACATGTTCTAGTGTGTGATGTACAATTGATTTGTTCAAGGGGTTTTCTTTCTAGTAAAAAAAATCACATAATTTTTTTTGCTATGAAATTCACTTGCAAGTGATTCCAGTCCTTTGTCACCAAATCACATAAGTTAAATCTGTGTTATAGATTTCACACTTTTATTATTTTCATAATTATTGCTCTCATATCATCTCCCTGGGTTTATAATTTGGATGAAACTTTTCATATGTATATTATTACTATTGCAGTAATTAGTATTAGTAGTATTTTTTTTTTAATTATTTCACTTTCAACAATCTAACATATTCATCACCATATTTCACACCAATGTACAGGGAAAACAATTATTAAAACAATCTGAAGTATACACACCAATGTAAAAAGATGCAAGGGCCTTACTCCTGTAAGAGTTCACAATCAAAATGATACAACATCCTCATATCTGGAAAAATGGACAATGTCCCAGTCATACCCCCTTCTCTCTTTTAAACAACACACAACTGAACTCACCCTCACACTTTGCTGTCACTCTCGTCATGCATTCTCTCAAATTAATTGTTTATCAACAAAAGATACCAAAAGAACAAATACAATTTGATAATAGAAGTAAATTGGAAAGCTGTTTAAAATTGCCTGCTCTATTTGAATCATGAAAGAAATATTTTGAGTTTCATGTCCCTTTAACATTTACAGAGTGAGTGTCACGTACATGTGCATAACCATCCTCGTATGTCTCTGCATTGTCTGTTTAGTTTGTTGGTGAGAACACTGTATCTAGCATCTGCATAATCAGTATTTATGAATGTATGTACTGTACATATGCAATGTACTTTTGGATAATGAGGCTGTTGGTGAATGTCTGAATCACTTCTATGGCACCAGTCCAAGGATGTTAAAAGGAGACAGGGTGTAACAGCGTGGTGAGGAGAGGTAATGCTCTTATGTAAGGGACTCTAGCAAAAAGCTGTCAGTGGAATATAAGTTGTACAGTGCTGTAAATGCCTATTTTGAGGTATCCTTCAACCAAACTACAGGAGAGAACGCATTCTGTGTTTTCTGGGGATCAGTATGACTGTATATTTTGAGTTCACACTTCATCAATGCCTGCCACTCTATGCATTATGTCTTCTGCAATATGCTTGTACAGTGCTGCAGAAAATGATAATGCTAAATGCATAATACTGAATTTGTGTATCAGGAAAAAGGATAGTAATGTCAATTTTGGTTTGTTTACAAAATATAGTGGGCCAAATTACAAGTGGGCTGGGGCATGATAACCAACATCAATTGACTGCGCAAAGATTAGCGTACAACTTTGATATTACAAGTCCATGTAAAAAGCATTAACCACAGAAGGGTTAGTACGGCGGACTTCGTTCAAATGCAGCCTAGTAGTGCATTTAGTACATTTCTGCTCCTACTAAAAAGTATACCAAAAAAATTAAGCAAATTTCATATCAGGAGTCAATTGTAAAGTACTTGAAAATAGAATACTCTATCTAAATCATGAAAGAAAAAAACTGTGGTTTATATCCCTTTAATATATATATATATATATATATATATATATATATATATATATATATATATATATATATATATATATATATATATATATATATATATATATATATTTATATATATATATATATATATATATATCTATCTCGAACACACACATCACTTTTATTCAGTTTGAAAATCTTAGAGTAATTCTAAGTATTGGATAAAATTAATTATTTAATTATTCATTACATTTGTATTAATAATACTTAAACATTGTATTAAAAGTATGCAGAATTTTTTTAAATTTATGTTATGCAGTAAAACTCATTTAAAGTACGCAGGAAAAAAATCTTACTTAGGGCTCCATGTACTAAGCCGTCAATTCATCCGTCATTGTAGACGCGGATAAACTCGCCGTTACTCGCCGCGGGCGAAATAGTGTCCGCTGTCGCTATGTACTAATATTCCCCCAATAAAAAATGTACACAATAAAACTGTATTAAATGTACAATTTGATTTCTAAATAAAGAGTTAAAATAATGGTAAATAAATATTTTAAAACTCTGCCTATGTAAACTGCATGCTCTTGTAAGGCAAATGTTTATTTTTTTTCTTTTAAAACAAATTATAGTTTTGGAAATGTATAATAATAGATCTGCTCCCTCCACCCCTTTCCTTTCGTCTCTGCCGTGTAGTGATGTATAGAGTGGTCCCACCTGCTCTGTACCTGGGATACATTGCACACATCTGGCATCTAGCTGACAAACTGTGGCTATGAAATCCGTCTTGATTATCACTGTGTAACCCTGATGTAAACAATCAATCACAAGCTTCCTGTTTATTTGGGCCGCAGTGAGCATGAGTAGTAGGTTCCCTGAGACTTTGGAGTATGCGCCCATTATTTCTAAGGAAAAAAGTTTTTTGGCAGGGGGCCGGCAGCAGGAGGAAATAGAATATATACTTTTGCCACTTTTTAAAAAACAAACAAACAAACAGAATTCTTATCTATAGTAGATAAAATGAGCAGTGATAATAAAAAGCTGGAGGACTAGGCAAACAAATGGCCCCTAAAATATAATATTATCAAGAGCAAAATTATGTATATAGGATCCAAAAACCCAAAGGCCAATTACAGTCTCAATGGTACATTACTGGCTGTAATCAGAGGAACAGGTCTAGGGAATTATTATTATTTTACAAGATTTAAAATGTGATATACAATTCAGCAGTGCAGCCAGTAAGGCCAGTTGAACACGTGGTTGCATTGGGAGAGGAATTAGTAGCAGAAATAGCAAGGTCCTTATTCCACTTTATAGATCACTAGTTAGACCTCATCTAGACTATTGTGTTCATTTCTGGAGATCTCCAGAAGGATAGAAATAAAATAGAAAATGTTGAGAGAAGGGCTACTAAAATGGTACATGGCCTAAAACATAAAGGGCCAGATTACTAGTAGTGTTCTATTTAGAGTTTTCTCTCAAAATAAAGTTTTAATGTGTATTACAAGTTCAAAGTAAATTGTTTGCGCACAAGTGAAAGCTTACGTACTAACTTCAGGACTTCGTATATCGTGACCATGCTAACTTCTACTCCACATAGTGCTCCATTTATTAAGCAGCTGATGCTGCTTCGGAGGCCCATCGTTTCAGGATCACCTGAAACGGAAGTTAGCAGCGGTCATAAGACAGCTGCTCCTTAACTTGTCCGCCACCGTTTAGGTGGCGGATTGAAATCATCCCGATCCGATTCGATCGGGATGATGGACAGCCCCTGCTAGGGTGCAGCATTGCACAAGCATTTCACCAGAAATGCTTGTACAATGTTAAATGCTGACAGCATATGCTGTCTGCATTTAGCAAGGTCGAGTGGACATGATTCACTACAGAGTATCATGTCTGCTCGACTTTTAACCCCTTAACAACCGGTCATTAACGACCAAGGACGTGCCTGACATGTCCTCAGGGGTTTAAAGCGCTGGAAGGGGGGGGGGTAACTAAACTACAGAAAAAGTTTATTTTTTATTTTTTTATAAACAAAAGCCAATTGTTTAGCAAACTTTACCCAAGATGTCGGCAAATAGTTAGAGGGGGGTTAGAGAGCTGTTTTGGGGGGATCAGGGAGGTTGGGGGCTAAGGGGGATCCAACACTGCAGGATATATATAAATAAAAAAAATATATATATTAAAAAAAGCCTTTTATTTCAGTACTGGCAGACTTTCTAGCGGTGACAATTGTGAGGTGGGGGAGGGAAGAGAGCTGTTTGAGAGGGTTCAGAGAGGGATCAGGGGGTGGGATGTGTCAGGTGGGAGGCTGATCTCTACACTAAAGCTAAAATTAATCCTACAAGCTACCTATGTAACCCCTTCACTGCTGGGCATAATACAAGTGTGGTGCGCAGCAGCATTTAGCAGCCTTCTAATTACCAAAAAGCAATGCCAAAGCCATATATGTCTGCTATCTCTGAACAAAGGGGATCCCAGAGAAGCATTTACAACCATTTGTGCCATAATTGCACAAGCTGTTTATAAATAATTTTAGTGAGAAACCTAAAGTTAGTGAAAAAGTTAACCATTTTTTTATTTGATCGCATTTGGCGGTGAAATGGTGGCATGAAATATACCAAAATGGGCCTAGATCAATACTTTGGGTTATCTACTAAAAAAAAAATATATATATACATGTGAAGGGTTATGTAGGGATTCCTGACAGATATCAGTGTTACAATGTAACTATTGCTAATTTTTAAAAGAAAATGGTTTGGAAATAGCAAAATGCTACTTGTACTTATTGCCCTATAACTTGCAAAATAAGCAAAGAACATGCAAACATTGGGTATTTCTAAATTCAGGACAACATTTAGAAACTATTTAGCATGGGTTTTTTGGTGGTTGTAGATGTGTAACAGATTTTGGGGGTCAAAGTTATAAAAAGTGTGTTTTTTTATTTTTTTTCATATTTTATAATTATTTTTATAGTAAATTATAAGATATGATGAAAATAATGGTATGTTTAGAAAATCCATTTAATGGTGAGAAAAATGGTATATAATATGTGTGAGTACAGTAAATGAGTAAGAGGAAAATTACAGCTAAACACAAACACCACAGAAATGTAAAAATAGCCTTGGTCCTTAACGGTAAGAAAATTGAAAAATGGTCTGGTCACTAAGGGGTTAATAAATCTACCCGATAGACTTTAATGGAGCTCTGCTGAAAAATACCTAAAACTTATAGCTCGCCCACAAACCAGACACAGCGTTAGACCAAGGCGTCGATGATAGAAAGCTCGTCATTGCCGGCAAGAAATGTGTATTTCGGACTCACCTATATCGTATATTTCATGCCTTGCATAATGATCGTATAAAGTGGGCTTTCCATTGTAAACAATACGTTACGCCATAAGCTGTCCATAGGCTTCACTTCCTTATATCATTTCACAAACTTCGAAATCGGTTTCTATCTATCATCGCGTTGATTTGTAATTTAATGAATCACTTTATTTCAGTTTGTGTTTGCATATTTCAAAATTTAAAATTACAGTTAAAATATATTGTCTAATTACGTTATATATTTAAATTTGTTAAATGAAATAAATATTGTAAATAAAGTTATTTATTTTAATTCGCCAAACAATGGGTGGCGAGACATATATGTGTGTTAAATGTGCGAATCGTATGGCATATGTTTTTTACATCATCGTAACATATCTGCAAAACTTTCGAGATTTACTCAGGTTACGCCCATGGAACGCCCATCTTACGCCCTTTCCTTGACAATGTATTTTGATTTATACTGTTCTGGTTATATTTTGTTATTCTTTGTAGTGAAATCATAAATAAATGTTTTTATGCTCTTTATTTTTGTAATATTTTCACTCATTTGTAGTTAAATTATTACGAAATAGCGTATATGTTATAAAAAATTGGTCAATGTGCAATATTTGTTAACCAATCATATTTGTTGCTATATTCTTTATTCTTTTTGTTACCATAATACCTTGCAATACATTTTTGTACGCATATTTATGAGTACTTTCTTAATATTATCCAATCACAGAGTATTTTACTCTTTACGCTGGTTACATGTATATTTATTTAATGTATAGCATATTTGTATTCTGCGAGGCAGTTGAGGAGATTTGAGAAAATGGTTGCTGACAGGTTTTCAGTTGTGGAGAATTAAATCCTAGTATCTGCTTGGAGCCAAACTATGACATGTTTTTTTGACCACAGAGATGTTAAACTAGTTTAAAGAGAAGGGATGCAGTATGGGAAGATATTGCTGATGTAGTAAATTTAAATGCTACGCATATAAAGACTGTAAAAGAAGTCAGAAATAATACATGAGATTTTACATTTAATAATATATTTATAATATACGCATTGTAATTTCTAAGTTCAAGGTTGATAAGGAAATTGATCAATAAACACTTTTGAAAGAAATTACGAATACAGAATTCCACATACGAAGTGGGTTTTTAACATTACGCAAACCAAAAAAAATATTCACAATATATGTCGAATGTAGAAAACACAGCCATTTTGAATACATACACGCAATCAAATTCGAACACCTTCAATCATTACGATTTTTTATTCGCACTCCGGTGTGAACAACTTCACATCATATCATTTGAGTAAAAGAGAAACGTACACACACTAAATTTCATATTTATATATATATATATATATTACTGGATCACTGATCTGGTGCATACTTCTATTAGTCAGGCACTTATCCGCATATTTATCATATGTATCTTTTACTTTCTTGTTATATCACAATTGCTCCGATGAATGGGGAGAGGCGTTTTTCACGCTTGGCCTATGAGACCAGGAGGGGTGTGGTCATATATGTTATGGTGATATTAGTACTCAGCGGCGATTTGATCCCATTGTTTACATTCTCTTATTGCGTTTAAAAACCCTATGATAGATGCACGGATAAATCACAGCATAAGAAGAATCATGATTCTGAGTAGATGACCCTTATAGGCACATTTTACAAAATTGGTGTGACGGTGTACAAGAACCTATCAATGAGAAGGGGTGTTTTCTTTGAGTAGTGGTAGAATCCATTTTGTGCACTTGTAAGGAGGGGTGAATCTTTGATATATATTATATGAATCTGCACAAAAATGCTTTTGCAATTTGATATGTATGATCAGAGTTCACTTAGATATATAATGATTACACTTATATAGATATTTATGTTTATATACACTTTTACACATTTACAACTACACATTGTTGTTATCACTTTTCCATACCTCATTTTGGTTTGGTCTTTATTTTTGCACACGCTTACCTGGGATTGGTAGCAACATAGGGGAGGGTCTGATGGGCCTATTTAAGTTTGATTTTTGCACTGTTTGTTTGTCAGAAGAAGGGACAGCTTTGGTCCCGAAACGTCACTACTACAATAAATTTTGCTTTTGCTGTCAGAAGTCCAGAGAGTGCTTGAAATTATTTACCTATTACATACTCCAGAGAGCACCCTGGCAGTTGTGGAGAGTTGGTGAGAGTGCAGATACTGAACTTTGCTACTATATATATATATATATATATATATATATATATATATATATACTTTTTTTTTTTGTAAAATAGATATCTTTACCTGTATATATACATGTTCTCCTATGTGAAGAACATTGAAATGTAAAATATTTTCTTTAAATTCATACTAAAACACATTCAATATTAGAATTTAATTGAAATGTTTTATTTTTTATGTTATTTATTTATTTATATATATATATATATATATATATATATATATATATATATATATATATATATATATATATATATATATATGTGTGTGTGTCTGTGTGCACATGTGTTTATATGTGTATATATGTATGTATATACATATATAAATACACATGTATACATATATATAGATATGTACAGTATATATATATATTTATATATATACAGTATATATATATATACATACACGCACACACAATATAGTCCTTTCCTTTCAAACACTTTAATCATATACCATATACCTTTTAACCTTTATAAAAATAATATTCATATTTATATGAATAGTTTTTTTATTATATACTGTATATATGAGTGTAATAATTTATTTGAATGTATTTATGTTGTGTTTGGTGCACAATGTGGAATAATACTGCAGTCTGATTTCATTTCTTGCAAGTTTTAACATAATAAGGTTTAATTTAATAATTGAAAATGCAAATGTATTTATTGTGTCATTTGTTCCTGCAATAGACATGATAGAAATGTTGCCTTCCATGTCCTTTATATCTGTCTGTTTCCAAAATCTTTCCTTTCACTGTACCTTTATTTAAAAAATATGTTTAACAAAAAATCTTAAAATTTAAGAGGTTGCAACAAAATGTAATTTAAATATTTACTATTCAATTGTACAATATTTTTTTTGTAATCTAACAGAATTGTTAAAGACTGTTAAAGCTAATGATATATATTTTTTTAGAAAAAGTTATTTATACTTTGATATCTGTACAATATCAGATATAGATAGACATACTGTATTTCCATAGGGGAGTCAAAATATGGATATAAAATGTCTAAATATACTCACAGAAGTTCTAAAACTCTATCATAGCTCCCACAATTGTACTATTTCTAGTTAGTGTATTTTGTATCTCTATGAGCACAGCTCATCCATTACTACTAGTTTGTATAAAAAAATGTGTCTGGCTAATGTTAAATATGATGTATAATGTACAACAAATAATATACAATACACAGAATCAGGTGAAGACTATATAAGCCTTAGAGATTCTCCTGTAATGTTTCACAGTTAGTGTTACTGAAATCTATGTATTTCTAACAGCAGTTTTCAGGAATGTAAACTATCCGCCTAATAATACAAAATAAAAATAATTAATGAGGAGTTTAAGAACAGAAAACAACCAGCAGGGATAACGCCCTGTTTAGGGAAGGGTGTAAGATTTTACACCTGCACATTATTATATTTTCATATCAATTCGGGATTAATTTAAGAAATAAAAACATGAAATAGAATATCAAGAAGCACATTAACTTTTTTTTTAACATTACCTTTTCTTCAGTTTTTTTTTTTAAGTACAGAAAAATAATACAATTTTATTTTATACTGACACTGAAAATGTGGTTTGGATTTATTTTATTTATGAAGCTTAAAAAAAGTCCTTTATTTTATCACATGTCTTTCTCTTCAATAATTGAAAAAAAAAAATGTATATATGTGCAAAACCCTTTATCTATACTGCTTGGGAACAGAATAGTCTGTATTTTGGAATAGCTGTATGTTTGCATCTGTAAACGTGATAGCTGATGGGACCAAGTGTAAACAACATCTTATGTGATTTAGTCAATATTTACATGTCATAATACAGTTTATACATGCAACCTAAAGTAAGTTTGATATAATTTTGAATACTTTTGTATACATAGTACCATTAGAAAGATAGTACAGTACTGTAACCAGAAAGGTAAATGTTGTTGTTTTAAATAAAAATAGAAAGGATGAAAAAAGTCCCCAAAGGTGCGCTGGTGCTGGGTGGTAAGTTGCAATTCAGATGCGTTGAATCATGGCTGCACTCCCAAAAACGATCCAAATGGATACTTGACTGCAAACAAAGGAGAAAGAGAGAGGTGCCAACCATAAAACAGTATCGTTGGAGAAAACACTGGTGGCTCACAGACCTCCCCCCGTGATAGTAATACTCACAAGTGAAGCGGCACACGTTCAGTGCCTGAATCAGCAGATCGGGACTATTAGGAGTCGCCCGACAGACACGCCCAGGAGTCGGTACACGTGATATCAAAAACTCCAATCACAGGCGGATAATTCTGTGGAGCTCCGATCACCCGTATACCATTAGAAGTTATAGTAACAAGTGTCGGGTAGATCAAAGCTGTATTTCCAATCCATAAGATGAATCTTTACAGCTGAAAGGGAACGTAGCGTCAGATGGCCACAGGTTCCTGGAGTCAAATACTGAATTTTCAGGTTTATCCAAAAGTGGACTATAAATGAATAGAGACCCAAATGACAAAAGTATCCAGTGTATAATTGAAAAAAATGTATTAACTTACTCCATAAATAAGGAGATTCCAGCTCAGCACATCAAAACAAGATCTTGACAATCTTTCAACAAAGGATAAAAGGTTTTATTTTCTCAACGCGTTTCAACGTAATTATACGTCTTTATCAAGAGCATACATTTAAACAAGTAAAACAGGTAAGTATTGAGTCAGTGGACACTCAATACTTGGTTTTACTTACCTGTTTTACTTGCTTAAATGTATGCTCTTGATAAAGACGTATAACACGTTGAAACGCGTTGAGCAAATAAAACCTTTTATCCTTTGTTGAAAGATTGTCAAGATCTTGTTTTGCTGTGCTGAGCTGGAATCTCCTTATTTATGGAGTAAGTTACTACATTTTTTTCAATTATACACTGGATACTTTTGTCATTTGGGTCTCTATTCATTTATAGTCCACTTTTGGATAAACCTGAAAATTCAGTATTTGACTCCAGGAACCTGTGGACTCTTGCCATCTGATGCTACGTTCCCTTTCAGCTGTAAAGATTCATCTTATGGATTGGAAATACAGCTTTGATCTACCCGACACTTGTTAATATAACTTCTAGTGGTATACGGGTGATCGGAGATCCACAGAAATACCTGCCTGTGATTGGAGTTTTGGCTATCACATATACCGGCTCCTGGGCGTGTCTGTTGGGCGACTCCTAATAGTCCCGATCTGCTGATTCAGGCACTGAACGTGTGCCGCTTCGCTTGTGAGTATTACTATCATGGGGGGAGGTCTGTGAGCCACCGGTGTTTTCTCCAACAATACTGTTTTATGGTTGGTGCCTCTCTCTTTCTCCTTTGTTTGTTTTAAACAAATATAGATTATTATTTATAGTGGTTATATTAATACTTAGTAATGTATGATGAATGTATGTGTATATATGGGTATAAAAATTAAGAGGTGCCTATAATTGTGTTTCTGTTATAAAAACTAATGTTTTTATGTTGAAATAATTTTTATTGTTTCACATATAACAAGCTTTACATCATCATATAGCACAGAGACAATCTTACAATTATCTGTTCAAACCCAGCTTTAAACTAACCAATCATCAGTGTTTATGTCCTTGAGAAGTCTCTTTCCTGGGTATGAAAAAAGAAACACAGAGGCGCCCAATGGCCTAATACCACAATGCCAAGGGACAAGCGAAATATGTAAGACTAATACTCACAAACGAATAGCACCAAAAAGTGCAAGGAAGCAGACTGGAACCTCACAGTTGCCCAGCAAACTGAACAGACGAAGAGATAATTCTTTTTTCAGACCATATGTTATCAACAGGATTTTGACCCCCCCTACGACAGAGAGCTGACCTTTGCAATCATCTGGAGCTATTGTGACTTACAGGATATCATTTAGTTATTGGACATTTATTGTGTTTCCAATCACAATTTTATATATATTTTTTTTTCTCTGATATTCTGCTGTTTATTTTTAGAGTGTTGTTGTATACATTATTATTGTTCTTATTATATTGTGTCACATTTGTTTTGATTGAGAGCGACCCCTTGAGGATTGGTGTGCTTCCACACACCATATCTATATATTTTGTCTTTCCTGGGTATAGCAAACATACTAAAACTTGAGTTACTAGTGCCATAGGCAGTGGAGGCTCCTCCATAGGAGCACATGTGCACGTGAACCCCTGACAACCCCCCCAAAAAAAACCTTTTTGGCTGAATAAATATAATTATTCCAATAGCCCCCCTATTGGAAAAATTATATTTATTCAGGCCAGCCAAAAAAGGTTCCAATCTAGTCGGAGCAAGTGACTTCTGTGTCTCCAAGAGACTCTTATCTCCTTTGGCTACTTTGTCCCCACTCAAACAGGCTGGACAGAAACTGCACTGTGTCAGGTACTATAATAAAACATAATTAGAAGCCATGCACTTTGTTTTGACAGATCACAGTATAAAAACAAATGCCCCTGTTAAGGAGGTCATTTTTGCCTCTTGACACTCTCTTTGTATAGATTATATCAAGCTGATTAAGTAGTAATCTGTTGCCTAGACAATACAAACTTTCAGTTTAAAAAAACACCAACAAAAAACCCCACAAAGCAACAGCTTCTTAAACTTAAGAAGCTGTTGCTTTGTGCTTTTTGTTGTTGTTGTTTTTTTTCACTTATTCATTGACAACATTAAAGGGACATGAAACCCAATTTTTTTTTTTATTCAGACAGAGCATACAATTTTTAACAACTTTCCCCTGGTATCTAATTTGATTAGTTCTCTTGATATTCTTTGATGAAAAAGCATACCTAGGAAGGCTGTGGAGGTTAAGTGTAGCTGAGGCATGTATTGTGAACCCCATTTGAATAACCCACTAGCCGCCACTGGCCATAGGTCTCATTATTATACCTATCAAGGAAGTTACCAGGTTGTTAAAATGGCAGGTAATTGTAACAGAGTATACAATTAAGTATAAGTAGCTCAAATCTGTGTGGATAAGATTATGACATCAGTAGGATAATATAAAATCATAAATCAGATCCATTCACACTTAAATCTTTATTTCAAAATGTTGCAAAAAAGAAAAAGAGAAATCATTCATACAACAGCTTAAACTAAAGATTAAAAGCACTTAAACCAAAATGAGAGAAATGATTAAATTCCCACAATTGTATAAGGTAAGTGAATTAAACTTGACTGCAGTAGCAAGCAGATGGTAGGCACTATTAACTGAGCCCTTACAATCCGAGGGCTATCTTATAATTATATTAGCTATCTGCATTGCTGAGAGTTTAAGGAGTAATGTGGAATATATATTACAATATTTGGTAAGCTGAATTAAAAAATGGAGAGACAGAGTTTCTCCAGAGGACCCCTTTAACTGTTAAAATGGCAGCTTCAACAGATGAATAATGATGAACGTTTCCTCGATGAAGAAAGATGTAGACCAATAAAGAACAATATCTTGCTGACAATAAAAAAATATAAACAAACAAACATATTGTAGTTATTTTCTGTGTTCACTGACTGATTACTTTTGCTAAAGCTAACTTAACTTAAAGTGTCAGTAAACTTTAAAAATAATGTTATATAATTCTGCACATAGTGCAGAATTATATAACATTATATTAGCCAAACATTTATAAAACATAATTTCCCCTATTAATTTAAAAAAAAAAACGCTGTTTCACAGACCCGCTCTCTACTCTCTACTGAGCGGGTCTGTTATATTTACTCAGCACATCGGGCCAGCTGTATAGTCACAGCCCGGCCCGACTGCGCCATAAGACTAAGTACAGCTGGCCCAATGTGCTGAGTAAATATAACAGACCCGCTCAGCAGAGAGCGGGTCTGTGAAACAGCGTTTTTTTTTTTAAATTAATAGGGGAAATTATGTTTTATAAATGTTTGGCTAATATAATGTTATATAATTCTGCACTATGTGCAGAATTATATAACATTATTTTTAAGGTTTACTGTCCCTTTAATATAGGAGGTTATTCAAACATTACATTTGTGGGAGAGTTGAAGATATGTTTAAACTCTTTACTGGAGGGCCACCCCCTAACCTATACCTAAGGCGACTTGCCTTTCCCTAATTAGCTTCTATATAGCTCCCTGGGCAATTCAATAGTACCAAATCTTTTGGAAGCATTAGTACCCTGGATCCATGTAGTTGTATATATTGTCAATTTTATCCAGTACTTCTTGCCACGCTAGGGCTCCCACTTTCCAGTGTTAAGCAATGCAAATTATAGTGGCCGTACATACAATTTTAAGAAAAATATTAATTGCTGAGTTATATTGTGAGATATGTTAGCTCAGGAGTGCTTGAGCAACTGTGAGAAAGTTTTATTAAGGAGTCTGCTTACTAGCATTGCTAATCGGTCCAGATGTCCTTAACCTTGGGGCATTCCCACCACATGTAAATGTAGGTCCCCAGTTCCCTGCATCCCCTATAACATTGTCTGGTATTAACCGTGGAGAAATGTGAGGTCTTTATCAGGGTGAGGTACCATCTAAAAGTGGTCTTTATGCAATTCTCCCTAAGGTCTGCACAGATTAGGCCTTTACAAGAGTCATAGAACATCTGATTCCATTAACTTTTTAGAAATTCCTCTCCAATGTCTTTCTCCCATTTTTCTACTAATTTAGATTTGGTGTCGTATTTGATTTCCTGGATAGTTAGATATAGCTTAGAGCTCATATGTTTATCTCTAGTGGGTGTTTTGCATAGGTGCTCCAGTGTAGTGTAGGGTTGTGAGGCTCGGTGAGCAAAATATTTGGTAATAGCTGAAGAGATTTGGAGATAGAGGTACCAATGTAGTCTTTCGGGTTCTATTTTATCCTGAATCTGGGTATAAGTTAATATACGTCCCTGCTCTAGAAAGTCAACAACTCTATATAGTCCCTTATTTACCCACTTCTCTATTTGTCTGTGGAGTTCTAAAGGCAGTAGGAGCTTTATTGGAAGTAGTTTAGAATTTATGGGTATCAGTTTTAAAGTCTTAGTAAGGGATCTCCATAACTGGACTGTGTCTAGAGATATTGGTGATCCACTAGAGTAGATTTTACGCACCAGGTCCCATACTATTACATTTGGATTATCATAGCCTCCAAGTTTGCCTCAATTTTCATCCAAAGGATATTGAATGGAAGAAGTAGTAGTAGAAAGGGATTGCTGATGTTGTTTTTCCAATGTCTGAATTTCTGTCTGGAGTTTATCTATAGTGCTGTGAAACATTTTTCCAATGTACTTTTATCACCAATTTTGCTTTGTTCTCTTTGGAATTCTTAGTTGAAAGCTAAACCTAGGAGGTTCATATGCAAATTTGTAAGACCTTGAAGGCCACCTCTTCTCTCAGGGCATTTTGACAGCTTTTCACCACTAGAGGGTGTTAGTTCATGTGTTTCATATAGATAACACTGTGCTCACACACGTGGAGCTCCTATGAGCCAGCACTGATTGACTAAAATACATGTCTGTCAAAAGAACTGAAATAAGGGGGCAGTTTGCAGAGGCTTAGATACAAGATAATCACAGAGGTAAAAAGTGTATTTATATAACTGTGCTGGTTATGCAAAACTAGGGAATGGGTAATAAAGGGATTATCTATCTTTTAAAACAATAAAAATTCTGGAGAAGACTGTCCCTTTATTGTGTCTCGATTTTTCTTTAATAAGTAATCCTCTAATAAAAGGTTTATGGGCTGCCCAAGTGGAGATTGGATTAGTAGTCGAGCCCATGTTTGTCTGCCAGTATTCTGTCAAGTCTTTTAGGATCTTGGTAAATATAGGTTTATTTTTAAGTGTATTAGGGTTGAAATTCCAAGAGCGTTGTCTTTGGGCATTAATTATACCTGTCAAGTCCACCTGAACTATAGAATGGTCAGACCACATGCATGGATGTATAGAGGAGGATGTCACGTTTGGAATTAACACCTGACTAACAAAAACATAATCCAATCTAGAATAATATTTGTGCGCATGTGAATAATATGTGTATTCTGTCGTCAATCCATATAAACTTTCCAAAGTGTCTAAAATATTATGTGAGGCTAATGAATCTCTTATAGATTTGGCTGTGGTATTATGTCTATGTTGTTTACTGGTGATGGCACTCTTGTCTTTACTGGATTATGGAGTTAGAGAGATATTAAAGTCCCCTGCCAGAATAATTCTGGATTGAGACCATTGTGTCAAAAGGTGTGATAGATGATTGAAAAAGGTAGCTTGCTTTTCATTCGGGGCATAAATATTACAAAGGGTGATCTTTGTTTCCTGTATGCGACCCCTTACTATTAAAAACCTGCCCCCCGGATCTCTGATGACTTCTTTGATAAATTGGATAGAATTATGGATAAGGATGGATACCCCACTTTTCTTTTGGTCTGTAGTTGAGTGGTAGTGAAGTGGGGAGTGTTTATTCCAATATTTTGGAATTAGAGTATTCATAAAATGGGTCTCTTGTAGAAAAATGATTTTCGCTTTCAATGTAGAGTATTGATTCAATGCTGTCTTGCGCTTTATATCTGTGTTAAGACCTCTCACATTGTGTATGTATGTATTGGGTACTTGTAAAGTGCGGCTAATCACCCGTAAGGGTCTCAAGGCGCTGCTCATTTTATCAACCTTGGAAGGATGAAAGGCTGAGTGGACCCTGCCGGGGATCGAACCTGCAACCCTTGGGTTGTTACAGAGCTCAGCCACAGTGCCTTAGCATGCTGAGCTATCATTACATAGAGTTACTTGTACTCTGCATCTCATAGTTAAACTGCCTTTTAGGTATCTTTTCATTATCTCCCCACAGAGAATCATAGGAGTCCTCCTAAGTCGATTTGAACACCCATAACCACAATAAACACAAACAATATAACTAGTAAACGTGTAATAACAGCATATCAATAAAAACAAAACATTTTAATACCTAAACAGGTAAATAACCTGTACAGAATACATATGTATTAAATATTTTTTTTTCTTTTTGTGCATTATAATATAGCAAATATGAAATATTACCTGTGACAAAGGTAGTACAGCTTTTAGAGCTTCAGGACATATTATGAGTATTTACTTGGACCACTTCTTTCTGGGCAGGTCATTGTTTGTGCATAACAGTTCCTTCAAATAATCGCCAATTTGAGTTCTTTATCTTGCTAAGGAAGCCTGAACCTAGATCAATAGTTATAGTATTTCTATCCCTTACTCTGAAGAAGTGTATTTTAGCATAAAACATAAAACAGTAAATAACCTTGGCATAATAAGTATACTGAATTTAGAATAAAAAAACAGAAAAAGTTCTGACAGAGATCTGCTCTTACTAATCTGGTGAGGATCTTCCAGGGCAGCATCTCAGTAGCCTAGTGTGATTTTTTCCTGGAAATTGGTACGTTGAACTTCAAGTCTTCGATTTTTTCTTGGTCACTTTTATCCATATTTGTCTTTGGGACAATCCGCTGTGTTACGTATTGCTCTCTCCTTCTTGATCTAGAATATCAGGTGGAAGATCTGGGGTCTCCAACTTGAGATGGGAACGCAAGTCTGGAATCTCCTGGGCTTCTCTAATGGTGTACACCTTGCCTTCATATAAAATGCGTAAAGCAAAAGGAAAGCCCCAGCGATAGTTAATCTGATGTTTGCGTAATAGTGAGATCAGTGGTCTTAGCGAGCTTCTCTTCTGCAGGGTCCTCAAACAGAGAGTACCCTGAAACTTGAAAGTTGGATACTTACTGGCAGCTGTAAGGATGGTCTCCTTTTCTTAAAAGCGAAACATCTTAACAATAACATCTCGCGGGGGGGGGGGGATCCCCCTTAGGTTTCGTCCTTAGGGCTCGTGGGCTCTTTCGATTTGGAAGCTTTCATCCCCTGACTGACCTGTGATAGTTTGAAACAGTTGTCTTTGCTGTCTGGATTCGGGGACCCATGAAGCCTGATGTTGCACCTGCGGCTACGATTCTCTAGGTCCTCCATCTTGTCATGGACCTGCTCTAGTGCTTGTTGTTGTGCTTAAACTTGCTGGGACAAATTGTTAACTTCTTCTGCCACAGAACTTTCGTTGTCCTCCAGGGATGACACTCTAGTACCCAGATCCAATATGTCTTGCTTGATCTCAAGCTAAGCTGCCAGTCACTGTGGTCTGAATTGCGTCAATTTTATCTCACAGTTAATCGAAATTTGCATTTATATCCAGTTTCGAGACCAGAGATTTAATATCAGCTTTGGTAGCTGGGTTCAGGTAGTCATTATATGTTGGGGAGCTAGCATCTGAGTCAATCTCTTCTTCAGGAACCACCGCCTGCTGATCAGGGGGTTTCTCTCCTTTAGAGGACTTAAAAAACATACTAGCTGCTGCAGTTTTCCCTGATGCAGTCGTCTTGTTTTGTTTTCTGGCAGAGATATTAGAATATATTATAAAGCAATTATTGGATCTCCTGATTGCTTCACTTCTGTGAAAGTGTACATTTTATCTGGGGTGAAAGTGTTTCTTAGTTAAAGATACCAGGGCAGTAAAAATAGAGACACGGCTGAGTATAACTTGTATTGATGGAGACCACCTTATAGAATAAATATCAGTATGTGTTCATATAAGTTAGGAGATAGTGCTTAGTTGATCTCATATGGTATTCTGTAGCATGATCACTTAGCTATTGTATTTAGCCAGATTCATGATTGAGGCCTGTCAATATTCCTCATATCTCCTATAGGAAACCTGAGTCATATTTTAATTTACCCCCAATCTAAGGGCAGTGAGGTTGATCACTGTTTATATAAAGTGCCCTGTAACGCTATGTCAGAGGAATAAGGTCGGATAGGGTTTGACTCTGTTGTGCACAGCTGTGGATTCCCTTACATATGAGGCGCTACAGGTTATTGTGCATGTAGAAGTCAGTACAGGCTTGTCCAGTGGCCTAATAGTGTATATGTATGTCCGATTAGCCTGGCATATTCAAATCCCATAACCGTAGTGCCTTTTTAGCTATCCCTTCATACCTTTGTCTTCTGGGATGTCTCTGTGGTCGCACGCAGCTCTCAGTGCAAATGACGTGACCCCGTGGATCTCCAGTATGGCGGCTGTATATTTGCACCGGGTCTCACCCCTTTAGTGACCGCGTCTCAGGGCCTCAGCTCACATTTCTAGTCGGAGCAGGTAGAATAGCTGTTCAGAGCAGTTATTCACCCTAAGCCCATTGCTTTCAAGCAGTTTTAGCAGATGTAGCTTGCCTTTATCTTGCTGAATGCACGGAGCGATGCGATTAAACGGCCATCTCCGTTTACCTCCAAAACTAATGTTTTTAATGGGACATGAAACCCAAAATGTTTCTTCCGTGATTCATGTAGAACATACAATTTTAAACAACTTTCCAATTTAATTCTATTATTTAATTAGCTTCATTCTTTTGCGGGTAGATTACGAGTTTTGCGCTTAACAGGGTGCGAAACTAACGCCAAAAAACTTGCGTTATTTCACTCTCCATAGCGCTGCCATTATGAATTACTGAAAAGCATCCTTGTGCGTGCAATATGGTGGCGTTAAGCTCCATACCGCACAAAATCCAAGGGCTGCTTTGACGGGCTTGTGCACGCTTTCCCCCATAGACATCAATAGGGAGAGAGTGTTAGAAAAAACCTAACATTGAAGAGCGGAATGAAAAATCTCCGTAAAGCAGCCCCATTGAAGTGGGGAAAAAAAAGTTAAGTTTAAACCTAAAACCCTAACATAAACCCCAAGTCTAAACACCCCTAATCTTCCGCCCCGACATCGCTGACACCTAAATAAAGTTATTAACCCCTAATCTGCCGCCCCCGACATCGCCGACACTAATAAAAGTTATTAACCCCTATTCCGCCAATCTCCGACATCGCCGCCACTATAATAAAGTTATTAATCCCTATTCCGCCACTCCCCAACATTGCAGACACTATAATAAAGTTATTGACCCCTAAACCTCCGGCCTCCCTTATCGCCGCTACTAAATAAACCTATTAACCCCTAAACCACCAGCCCCACCACATCGCAAAAAAAACACTAAATTAAATTATTAACCCCTAACTTTAAATTAAAATTACAATATAACTATCTTAAAATAAATAGAAACTTACCTGTGAAATAAATAAAAAAAAAAGTTTAAGCTATAAATTAACCTAACATAACTATTCTAATAAAATTAAAAATACTACTAATTAAAAAATCTAAATTACAAAATTTAAAAAAACCTAACACTACGAAAAAAAATCAAAAAATCTAAAATTACAAAAAATAATAAACACTAAATTACAAAAAAAAACCTAAGCTTACAAAAAATAATAAACAACATTATTAAAAATAAAAACAATTAGACCTAATCTAATAGCCCTATAAAAATAAAATAGCCCCCCCCCCAAAATAAAAACACCCCCTAGCCTACAATAAACTACCAGTAGCCCTTAAAAGGGCCTTTTGTAGGGCATTGCCCTAAGTTAAACAGCTTCTTTACCTGTAAAAAAATACAAAGTCCCCCAAACAGTAAAACCCACCACCCAACCAAGCCCTCAAAATAAAAAAAACTAACTCTAAAAAAACCTAAGCTACCCATTGCCACTAAAGGGGCATTTGTATGGGCATTGCCCTTAAAAGGACATTCAGCTCTTTTTCATTGTCCTTAAAAGGGCTTTCAGCTCTTTTAAAAAAGCCCAAAGGCCTAATCTAAAAAAAAAAAAAACACCTAAAAAAAAAAAAACCCCTAACCCCAGAATATCTACTCACAGTTCCTGTCCTGAAGTCCGGACATCCATCTCCATCCAGGCGGCGAGAAGTCTTCATCCAGGCAGTGATATCGTCATCAATCTCGGGGGCGTCTTATATCTTCATCCCGGCGGCGCGGAGCCATCCTGGAAGCCAAAGATATCCTGCGCGGAGCGTCCTCTTCATACTGAACTTGAATATAAGGTAGCCGTTTCAAAATAGCGTACCTTGCATTCCTATTGGCTGATCTGATTCTTCAAATTCAAATCAGCAATTAGGATGAGTAGCTCCCATCCTATTGGCTGTTTTGAACAGCCAATAGGATTTCAGAAGCTCTAATCCTATTGGCTGATTTGAATTTAAAGAAATAAATCAGCCAATAGGAATGCAAGGTACGCCATTTTGAAACGGCTACCTTGCATTCAACTTCAGTGTATGGGATGACCGTATGAAGAGGACGCTCTGCGCAGGATGTCGTCGGCTTTCAGGATGGCTCTGCTCCGCCCCGCTGGGATGAAGATAGAAAACGCCCCCGGGATGGATGACGATATCGCCGCCTAGATGAAGACTTCTCTCCGTCTGGATGGAGATGGATGTCCGGACTACAGGAACCGTGAGTAGATATTCTGGGGTTAGTGTTAGGGGTTTTTTTTTCATTTTTTTGGGTGTTTTTTTTTGTAGATTAGGGGTTTGGGCTGTTTTAAAAGAGCTGAATGCCCTTTTAAGGGCAATGCCCATACAAATGCCCCTTTAGAGGCAATGGGTAGCTTAGGTTTATTTTTAGAGTTAGGGTTTTTTATTTTGGGGGGTTGGTTTGGTGCTGGGTTTTACTGTTTGGGGGACTTTGTATTTATTTACAGGTTAAAGAGCTGTTTAACTTAGGGCAATTAGATTAGATGTAATTGTTTTTATTTTTGATAATTTTGTTTATTATTTTTTGTAAGCTTAGTGTTTTTTATTTTTCGTAATTTAGTGTTTATTATTTTTTGTAATTTAAGATTTTTTTATTTTTTTTTGTAGTGTTAGGTTTTTTAAAATTTGTAATTTAGATTTTTTAATTGGTAGTATTTTTTTATTTTATTAGAATAGTAATGTTAGGTTAATTTATAGTTTAATGTTAGGTTTATTTTTATTTCACAGGTAAGTTTTTATTTATTTTAAGATAGTTATATTGTAATTTAAAGTTAGGGGGAGGTTTAGGGGTTAATAGTTTAATTTAGTGTTTTGCAATGTGGGGGGCAGCAGTTTAGGGGTTAATAGGTTTATTTAGTGGAAGCGATGTGGGAGGCCAGAGGTTTAGGGGTTAATAACTTTATTATAGTGGCAGCGATGTGGGAGGCCGGAGGTTTAGGGGTTAACAACTTTATTATAGTGGCGGTGATGTCGGGGAGCGGCGGATTAGGGGTAATAGGTTTATTATAGTGTTGGCGATGTCGGGGGTGGCGGATTAGGGGTTATTAGGTTTTTTTAATAGTCGTGATGTGGGTGGGCGGGAGATTAGGGGTTAATATGTTTTAAATGTTTGTGATGCGGTAGGGTGGCAGTTTAGGGGTTAATAGGTAGTTTTTGAGTGTTAGTGTACATTGTAACAGTTTAGTTATGAGTTTTGTGAAACATTTTTTGTTGCGGTAAAATCAGAACTACTGGTCTCAGATGGCGGTATGGATCGTGTCGGTATAGGCTGTAACGCAAGCATTTGAGCGTCAACGCACAGCCTGTAATACCGACGCTATGAAAATCCCACGCAAAAACGTCATTTTTTTGAGTGCGGAATGGACGTTGCTTTACAGGCTAAAATACTTGCGGTATAGCACTACTAACATGACTCGTAATATGCATTACTGGCCATTACGCTGGAATTGCCATTTTTTCAGTTTTTAAATCCATAACGCAAAACTCGTAATCTACCTGTTGGTATTCTTTGCTTGCACTTTTGGGAGCTAGTTGTCACACTGTGTAAGCCAATTACATGATGAATATACAACCCCAATTCTGAAAAAGTTGGGACAGTATTGAAAATGCAAAAAAACAAACAAAAACTGTCATTTGAAAATTCAATTCACTCTTTACGATTTTAAAAACACATTATTAACACATTATTTGATGTTGTACTTTGTAAATTAAATGTATTTTTGAAAATATACACTCATTTCAAATATGATGACTGCAACACACTCCAAAAAAGTTGGGACAGTCAACTGTTTACCACTGTGTAACGTCACAGTTTCTTTTAATAACACTTATTAAGTGTTTGGGCACTTAAGACACCAGTTTGTTAAGTTTAACAAGTGGAATTTCCCCCCATTCATCCGTTATGCATGTCTTCAGCCGTGCAACTGTACGTTGCCTTATTTTTTGCTTCATAATGCGCCACACATTCTCAATTGGAGACAGGTCAGGACTGCAGGCAGGCCATACTAGCACTCACATTCTATGCTTACACAACTATGCGCTTGTAATCCGGGCAGAATGTGGTTTGGTGTTGTCCTGCTTGAAAATGCAGGCACGTCCCTCCCTGGAAAGGAGGACGTCTGGATGGCAGCATATGTTGCTCCAAAATGTATACATATCTTTCTGAATTAATGTATGCCATCACAGATGTGCAAGTTACCCATGCCATGGGCACTGACACACCTCCATACCATGACAGATGCTGGCTTTTGGACCTAATGTTGATAGCTTAGTGTCACGCCGTTCTGTCTTGGCAGCGGCTCTGCCTTACCTACCTCGGCCGTTGCCGTATTGTTACTGACCCCTAATCTGCCGCCCCCAATGTCATCCATCCGACACGGAGTGGCTCCATCTTCAAGACATCCAACGCGGTGTATCCTCTTCTTCTGACAATGACCCGATGAATGAAGGTTCCTTTAAGTGACGTCATCCAAGATGGCGTCCCTTAGATTCCGATTGGCTTATAGAATTCTATCAGCCAATCGGAATTAAGGTAGAAAAAATTCTATTGGCTGATGCAATCCAATCAGCCAATAGAATGAGAGCTCAATCCTATTGGCTGATTTGAACAGCCAATAGGATTAGAGCTCAATCCTGTTGGCTAATTGGAACAGCCAATAGGATTTTAGCAGCTCTAATTCCTATTGGCTGATTGAAATCTTTCAGCCAATAGGAATGCAAGGGACGCCATCTTGGATTTGTTCACTTGCATTGAAGAATCAGTATACAGCGGCAACCGTATGAAGAAGATGCTCGGTAGCGGATGTCTTCAGGATGGACCCACTCCGCGCCGGCTGGTCAAAGATCAAAGAGGCCGCCTGGATGAAGACTTCTTGCCGCATGGATGAGGACTTCGCCGGCTGGATGAAGATAGAAGAGGCCGTCTGGATGAAGACTTCTTGCCGCATGGATGATGACTTCGCCGGCTGGATGGATCCTTCAAGCAGGACTTCAACAACTGTAAGTGGATCGTCGGGGGTTAGGTTTTTTTAAGGGGTTTTTGGGTGTTTTTTTTTTAGATTAGGGTTTGGGCAATGTAAAAGAGCTAAATACCCTTTTAAGGGCGATGTCCATACAAATGCCCTTTTCAGGGCAATGGTTAGCTTAGGTTTTTACATATTTTACATAGTTTTTTTATTTGGGGGGGTTGGTTGGGTGGTGGGTTTTACTTTTGGGGGGTCTTTGTATTTTTTTTTTACAGGTAAAAGAGCTGATATCTTTGGGGCAATGCCCCACAAAAGGCCCTTTTAAGGGCCATTGGTAGTTTATTGTAGGCTAGTTTTTTTTTTTATTTTGGATGGGCTTTTATATTTTGATAGGACTGTTAGATTAGGTGTAATTCTTTTTTATTTTGGATGATTTCGTTTTTTATTTTGTGTAATGTTTATTTTTAGGGGGTGCTTTATTTTTTGTAGCAAAAGAGCTGTTTAACGTAAGGCAATGCCCTATAAAAGACCCTTTTAACTATTAGTTATATTGTAGCTAGCTTAGGTTTTATTTTACAGGTATTTAGTTTAAACTAGGTATTATTTAGTTAATAATTGTAAATTTAATTTAGATCCATTTTAATTATTTTAAAGTTAGGGATGTTAGGGTTACGTTAGGGTTTAATAGTTTAAGTTAGGTTGTTGCGATGTGGGGGGCTGGCGGTTTAGGGGTTAATAGGTTTATTTAGTGGTAATGATGTGGGAGGCCAGAGGTTTAGGGGTTAATAGCTTTATTTAGGTGGCGGCGATATCAGGAGCGGCGGAATAGGGGTTAATAACTTTAATATAGTTGCGGCAATGTTGGGGTGTGGTGGAATGGGGTTAATAACATTAGTATAGTGGCGTCGATATCAAGAGCAGCAGATTAGGGGTTAATAATTTTATTTATGTGGCGGCGATATCGGGAGCGGCAGATTAGGGGTTTAATAACTGTAGGCAGGCATCAGCGATGTCGGGGGCAGCAGATTAGGGGTCTTTAGACTCGGGGTTTATGTTAGGGTGTTAGGTTTAAACAGTATTTTCTTTTCCCCCATAGACATCAATGGGGCTGCGTTAGGGAGCTTTTGTTTCTGCGATCGCATCTTTTTTTTTGAACGGCTCTCCCCATTGATGTCTATGGGGAAAGCGTGCATGAGCACGTCAAAACACAGCTGCTTTTGTGTGCGGTATGGAGCTCAACGCAGCAATATCGCCCTCACAAGCCGTGGTTTTTTAAACTTGTAATGGAAGCGCTATACGGGGTTAAATAATGCAACTTTTGTTGCGTTCTTTACTTTCCCTAGAGAGCTCAAAACTCGTAATCTAGGTGTATGTATATAGTTATATATATACATATATTTTTAATTTGCTGCCCAACATTGCACGACTTACCCTCTGCACTGCATTAGGTTCGCATTGCGCTTAACTTATAACACCAGCGCACATTTGCGTGCGCTGGTATTACTGAGTGGAGCGCAAATATCACGCTCGTGAAAGCGCAATTTTGTGCTCCACTCGTAATCTAGGCCTGTATATTTCAGTGTGTAATATTTTTACATTACCGCATAAACATTGACAAGTATAAATGTTATCACCTCACTGAATTCATCTTAACAAGTCAGAAACCATGTGAAAAATATATTTGTAAATACATGGCATGTGGCTATTAAAAAGTCATGATACTCAAAAATGTTTCTATTCCATCTAAACGAGAATAAAAGAGAATGTTTCAAGATTTATTACAATGCATTTTTTTTTTTAAATTAACTTTCTGATGCTAAATAAGCAGGATCGGCTCAACCACGGGACCAAGTGGGTCCAACTGACCCAGGCAGCACTTAACAAGGGGCAGCACTTCAGGGATTGAGTCAGTTCATGTCAGACCCAGACCTCTCCTGTCCTCTGTCTCTGAGGGGTAAGACGCAGATTCCCAGCAGCATAACCTCAGTATGCACTAAGACAGAGAACTCGACATTCAAGGTGGGACAAGTGCATCTCTTCTCTAACTTCATTCTCTTCCCCAGGTAAACGATACACACGCAACCACCCATCCTCCTGATCTAAAATAAAACGTGATTCATCAGACCATGAAACCTTCTTCCATTCCTCTATTGAAGTGCAGTGGACAGGGGTCATCATGGGCACTCTGACTGGTTTGCTCTTGTGTGTGATCAGACTGGACAGGCTAGCCTTTGCTCCCCACGTGCATCAATGAGCCTTGGGCGCCCATGACCCTGACACAGGTTCACCAGTTGTCCTTCCTTCCACCACTTTTGGTAGGTACTAACCACTGCATACTGGGAACACATGACAAGACTTGCCGTTTTGGAGATGCTCTGTCCCAGTCGTCTAGCCATCACTATTTGGCCCTTGTCAAAGTCACTCAGATATTTTTGATTGCCCATTTTTCCTGCTTTGATCACATGAAATTCAAGAGCTGTTTGTTCACTTGCTGCCTAATATATCCCACCCTTTGACAGGTGCAATTGTGACGATATAATCAATGTTATTCACCACATGTCAGTGGCTTTAATGTTGTGGCTGATCAGTATATATATATATATATATATATTCCTAATCCATATGCTAAGGCAATCCATGTAAAAAATATATAGAAAAAATCCTGCTGCTCTGTTTGTCAAGATTCATGCTTAAGATGTCATCATAACAATATTGCAGAGATAACATTTTAGTAAACGCAGCAATGGG
The DNA here is from genome assembly GCF_027579735.1 of Bombina bombina. NCBI lineage: Eukaryota > Metazoa > Chordata > Amphibia > Anura > Bombinatoridae > Bombina > Bombina bombina. Next base: position 494,000,403 of record NC_069504.1, read on the forward strand.
AATATTGTTGAAACATCTCCATATTAGTAAATCCAGGCCACAGGCTTCTTCAGGGACAGAAATAAATAGTAGCGGCAGGATACTATAAATGCAGCTGATGTATCCTGAAAGAATAAATGAAAGCTGGGCCAAAGGGACTTAATGGGACTGGTTAAACTGGTACGGTTGCACCAGATGGAATCTGATTAGTGCCAGAGGAGGTTATAACAATAACTAGTGGAAAAAAACAGGAGTATGTTTAAAGTAAGAATGTCATTAAAGGGATATGTTAGCACAAATGCTAAATCACTAGAAAGTGATTCAACTTATCTGGAAAAACTGACTAGAAAATATCAAATGAACATGGATTATATTTTACCTCAAAATGTCTTCAGTAGCCACATCCCATTGTAAGGAGATTTTAAGCATTCAATCAGCACTTGCAAGGGAGCATACATTTGGCATGTGCAGCACAGTCACTTTATGTCCTTCCCAACTTTAAACAAGTTTTCTATTAAATGTCATGTGATTATGGTGAAAACCCACAAGATTATGGGAAAGCAAAGTGTGAGCTTAGCACTGATGATGTTGATTGACTGTTGTCCCCCCCCCCCACACAATGTAGATGACAGTACTAATAGAAGATAAAAGGTGACTATTCACAGAGCACGTTCTTTAGTTTTAGCTCTGAGGTCGAGATAACACGATGCACATTCACTTCAATTGCGTACAAGCAATCACGTTTACTTTCAAGAAGTAATATGAGCAGAAAACCTGACACACACACAAACAGCGGTAATAAACATTTTCGCTTATGCGTAACTGGTAACACACCACACATATTTTAACGCATCTTCATATTTGCTTTGTCTTAATAAGGAAGTCAACTTAAAGGGACAGTTTACTCAAAAATGTCTCCCCTTAAATTTGTTCCCAATGATCCACTTTACCTGCTGGATTGTATTAAATTGTTACAAGTAGCTCCTTTACCTTTATATTGGCATTTGAAATGGTTGATTTAGCTGTGGTATCGCCACCTATTCTGAAAGTTTTTAGCCTTAGGGCCAAACTATAAATAAGCTGTGTAAACACAGCCAGCAGAAGAAATTACACTGTCTGTGGGGTATAGAAGAGAAAAGGCAATAAAATGTTAATTTTCCATTGTTCTCTCCAAGTATTGGTGATTAGTTTATGGACAGATATAAGATAAAGAAGCAGGTATATGTACACAATATGATAAAGTAATGAGATCTGATTATACCTACAAGCTCAACCCATTTTATTAGGTTGTGGCTTCAAAACACAAAACCAGCTAATTTATATACACAAATAAACCTTAAATAGCAAATTATCATGCATTTTATACTCAGCAACTGGTAAAAAAATTATTGACAACACATTAAGGGAAAAACTATTTTACAGTATACTGTCCCTTTAATTATATGGGTTAATTGATTTTCACCTGTATTATTGTATAATTTTTCAATTTAACCTTACAACACAGTTTGTGTATTATGCCACTGGGTTGGTATTTTTCTATGTCTCTTTTTTGTAGCCATAATTGAGTTGTCCTTGTTCTTTTTCTAAAATGACGATAGGAGACTCTGTTATATGCTAAATGATGACCTAAGGGTCTGATGTTTGCAGTTAGTTTATAGGCAATATACATTTACTTTTTCTTTCTTTATTCTGTAGTGATATTTTTTATACTTACATAAGCCTTACAAAATGTTATTTTATATTGGCATCTCTGCTATAGCAAATGCAGGAGACCTTCATAGGCCCAGTAATAAGATAAATCGTGGCTGAATTACTTGGCTCATTTCAAATGCAGTACAGAGCAGATGCATGATGGTCTGATAAGTACATAATTTTGACTTATTCTGCTTTTACAATTGAGTATATTAAAACCATACTGTATAATTTATACTTAGATCATTTGCCTTTTCAGAGTGGGAAACATAATTTGAATGAACCTGTTAATCTGTTGCCAATGCTGTATAACATCTCTATTTTGTTTAAGAAACGTATGAATCTGAAATTGTGAATGAAAATGTTCCCTATTATACCAGTAATATTTGTTATGCCCTCGGATTTGATCATGGATCTATACTTGCTAGCCTATATTTTGTATTCTTAGACTCATTTTAATACTGTCTGTTCAGTTTATTGGCAGAAAATAGGAAATATGAACACCAATTATTTATAATTGCAACACTAAAGGTTGTGCCAATGCTGTTACTAAATAATCTTAAAAGGATATGAAACCCAAAATGTTTCTTTTATGATTCAGATAGAGCATGCACTTTTAAACAACTTTGCAATTTATTTCTGTCATTATTTTTTCTTTGTTCTCTTGGTAGCTTTTGTTGAAAAGCAGAGACTTAAAGGGACAATTTTTTTGAATGATTTGCATGATTCAGACACAGCATGTGATTTTAAACAACTTTACTATTTACTTCTGTTATTTAATTTGCTTAGTTGAAAAGGATAGCTAGGTAGGCTCAGGAGCAGGAATGCATTACTGGCAGCTACCTGCTGATTGGTGGTGGCACATAAATGCCTCTTGTTATTGGTTCTCCAGATGGGTTCAGTTAGCTCCCAGTAGTGCACAGCTGCTCCATCAACACAGAATACCAAGAGAATTAAGCAAATTTGATATTAGAAGTAAATCGGAAAGTTGTTTAAAATCACATGCTCTATATAAATAATTAAAGAAAAATGTTGGGTTTCATGTCCCTTTAAAGGGACAGTCTACTCCAGAATTGTTATTGCTTAAAAAGATAGATAATCCCTTTATTACCCATTCCCCAGTTTTGCATAACCAACACAGTTGTATTAATATACTTTTTACCTCTGTAATTACCTTGTAGCTAAGCCTCTGCAGACTGCCCCCCTATTTCAGTTCTTTTCACAGACTTGCATTTTAGCCAATCAGTGCATGAGGGCATGAGCACAATGTTATCTTTATGGTAGACATTAACTAACACTGTCTAGCTGTGAAAAATGGTCAAATGCATTTAGATAAGAGGCGGCCTTCAAGGGCATAGAAATTAGCATATGAGCCTATCTAGGTTTAGCTTTCAACAAAGAATATAATAAGAACAAAGCTAATTTGATGATAAAAGTAAATTGAAAATTTGTTTAAAATGACATACCCTATCTGAACCATGAAAGTTCAATTTTGACTAGACTGTCCCTTTAAGCTCAGGAGCATGCACGTGTCTGGAGCACTATATGGCACTATATGTTCTCTATTTGCAAAAGCACTAGATGACAACACTATTTCCTACCATGCAGTGCTCCAGACACCTACCTAGGTATCTTTTCAACAAAGAATACCATAAGAACAAAGCAAATTTGATAATAGAAGTCAATTGGAAACTGTCTGAATCACAATTTTTTTGGGGGGTTTCATACCCCTTTAAACAGGATAATAAATGGAAACAATGCTCATACCAGTGTATTTAAAACCCAAAACAGCGCTCTTATGGTCTCAATCCATCCAATAATAATATATCCTATTAATGAATTCCTATTGGTGCTGGCTGCGCGTCCGCAGCCATTAAAGGGACAGTCTAGGCAAAAATAAACTTTCATGATTCAGATAGAGCATGTAATTTTAAACAATTTTCCAATTTACTTTTATCACCAATTTTGCTTTGTTCTCCTGGTATTCTTAGTTGAAAGCTTAACCTAGGAGGTTCATATACTAATTTCTTAGACCTTGAAGCCCACCTCTTTCAGAATGCATTTTAACAGTTTTTCACCACTAGAGGGTGTTAGCTCACGTATTTAATATAGATAACACTGTGCTCGTGCACGAGAAGTTATCTGGGAGCAGGCACTGATTGGCTAGACTGCAAGTCTGTCAAAAGAACTGAAAAAAGGGGCAGTTTGCAGAGGTTTAGATACAAGATAATCACAGAGGTTAAAAGTGTATTAATATAACTGTGTTGGTTATGCAAAAACTGGGAAATGGGTAATAAAGGGATTATCTATCTTTTAAAGCAATAACAATTCTGGTGTAGACTGTTCCTTTAACCACATAAAATGGCCATTCTGTGAGAGAGCCATGTAACATTTGTTATCTTTTTTAAAACTAAAAGTTACCTTTTATTATGTTGAACAAGTGATATGAAGAGTCTGTGTTAATCATTATTTTACATTTGTTGTTCATGCACTGGGTTGTTTCTCCAAGTCAGTCAGCTGAGAGGCTTGTGAGACATTTCTGTGCATATGTGCTTAAAAGTATTTTTTTTAAATCATTTGGACCAATTACTGTACCCTTCTGTTATTATTTATCTATTTATGTCTTGTATATGAAACATTTTCCTTGATTAGAATATGTTGTTCATATAGCTGACCTTTTTATAGTGTCCTAAGAATAAAGATTCCTTTATTTTTATACTCACATGCACATACAGACATCTCAATACTAGAAAAAACATAAGCTGAGGTGAATAAAAAACATAAAGGTAGATTACAAGTTGTGCGTTTGTGTTTTAACGCTGAAAAAAAATTGCCATTTCAGCGTTAAAACGGCAACGCAGTCATTACGAGTCTTGTCGGTATAGCTGTACCGCAAGCCTTTTAGCCTGTAACGCAACGTCAGTCCCACACTCAAAAAAATGTTGTTTTTTTCATGGGACTTCCATTGTGCTGCCATTACGAGTTTTGTGGTGAGGCTAAAGAGCTTGCGTTACACCCTATAACGACAAGATCCGTATGCCCATCTGAGAGCAGTAGTTATGAGTTTTACGCAACAAAACTATTACATAAAACTCATAACTAAAGTGTTACAAAGTACACTAAACACCCATAAACTACCTATTAACCCCTAAACCGAGGCCCTCCCACATCACAAACACTATTTTAAAGTTATTATTATTAACCCCTAATCTGCCACTCCCGACATCACCGGCACTAATAAAATTTATTAACCCCTATTCCGCCTCTCCCCAACATCGTTGCCACTTTACTAAAGTTATTAACCCCTATTCCCCCACACCCCAACATCGCCCACACTATAATAAAGATATTAACCCCTATTTCGCCGCTCCCCGACATCGCTGCCACTAAATAAAGTTATTAACCCCTAACCTCTGGCCTCCCATATCACTACCACTAAATAAACCTATAAACCCCTAAACTGCCATCCCCCACATCGCAACAACCTAAATTAAACTATTAACCCTTAAACCTAACCCTAAACATAACCCTAACTGTAACCCTAACCCTAAACCTAACACCCCCTAACTTTAACATAATTAAAATAGAGCTAAACTAAAGTTACAATTATTAACTAAATAATACCTATAAAACCTAAGCTAGATACAATATAACTAATAGTTATATTGTCGCTATCTTAGGTTTTATTTTTATTTCACAGGTATGTATTTATTTTAACCAGGTAGACTAGTTAGTAAATAGTTATTAACTATTTACTAATTACCTAGTTAAAATAAATACAAACTTACCTGTGAAATAAAACCTAACCTGCCTTACACTAAAACCTAACATTACAAGAAATAAAAAACACTAAAATTATAAAAAATAAAAAAACCTACCATTACAAAAAATAACAAACAAAATTATCAAAATTAATAAAAATTATTCCTATTCTAATTCCATTTAAAAAAAAAAAACTAACCCCATAATAAAAAAACTTATCTAGAATAAACTACCAATAGCCCTTAAAAGGGCTCTTTTCCCTGAATTTTTTTTTACAAAGACACACTAACATTACAAACCCCCACCCCCCCAAACCCACAAAATAAAAAAAACTATCTAAAAAACCTAGGCTACCCATTGCCCTGAAAATTACATTTGTATGGGCATTGCCCTTAAAAGGGCATTTAGCTTTTGCTGTCCAAACCCTAATCTACTTAAAAAAAACCTGACTATCCACTAACCCCCGACTATCCACTTACAGTTTTTGAAGTCCTGCTTGAACGATCTTCTTCCAGGCGGCGAAGTCCTCATCCAGACGGCGAGAAGTCTTCATCCAGGCAGCCTCTTCAATCTTCATCCAGTGGTGTATTTAGGATTTGTGCTGCTCCCCCCAGGTTTTAGACCTTTTTGGCTATAATATTTCTTGGTGAGGGTGTAACATGACTTTTTTTTCCATGGCATTTTCAAAGTAAATGTTCATGTGAAAATGCATGTGTTTTTATATGTGTGTGTGTGTGTGTGTGTGTATATGATAAGTGTGTGTTTATGGTGTGGGTTTGTGTGTGTAGTGCAGTGTGTATGTAGTGGAACTCAAAAGGTGCTGCCCCCCAAAATCTGCCGTCCTAGGCACAGGCCTTGTTGGCCTAGGCCTTAATTTGCCCCTGTCCAGGCGGCATCTTCTATCTTAATCCCGGCGGCGCGGAGCAGGTCCATCCTGAAGACATCCAGCGTGGAGCATCCTCTTCATACGGTCGCCGCCGTACACTGAATCTTCAAGGCAAAGGAGCCTTTCAAAATGGCATCCCTTGCATTCCTATTGGCTGATTTGATTTTGGAAATTCAAATCATCCAATAGAATGAGACCTGCTTAAATCCTATTGGCTGATTTAAACAGCCAGTAGGATTTTAGCAGCTCTAATTCCTATTGGCTGATTCAAATTTTTCAGCCAATAGGAATGCAAGGGACGCCATCTTGAATCTCGTACCTTGCATTAAAGATTCAGTGTACAGCGGCGACCGTATGAAGAGGATGCTCCGCGCCGGATGTCTTCAGGATGGACCCAATCCACGCCGTTGGGATCAAGATAAAAGATGCCGCCTGGATGAAGATAGAAGAGGCCTCCTGGATGAAGACTTGTTGCCGCCTGGATGAGGACTTCACCTCGTGGATGAAGATCGTTCAAGCGGGACTTCAAAAACTGTAAGTGGATCTTCGGGGCTAGTGATAGGTTTTTTAGTTTATTTTGGGTGATTTTTATTTAGTTTAGGGTTTGGGCTTGTAAAAGAGTTAAATGCCCTTTTAAGGGCAATGCCCATACAAATGCCCTTTCAAGGGCAATGAGTATCTTAGTTTTTTTTTAGAGTTAGGTTTTTTTTACAGGTAAAAGAGCTGTTTAACTTAGGGCAATGCCTTTTAAGGGCTATTTGTAGTTTATTGTAGGTAGTTTTATTTTGATAGGGATATTAGATTAGGTGTAATTCTTTTTTATTTTGGATAATTTTGTTTGTTATTTTTCGTATTTTTGTGTTTTTTATTTTTTGTAATTAGATAGTTTGAAATTTTTAGAGTAGAGTTAGGATTTTTTAAATGTGTATTTTAGTTTAATTTAATTGGTAGTTAGTTTAATTTTAGTTTAATAATTATATTAGCTTAATTGTTAGTTTAAACTTAGTTCTTTTAATTTGACAGGTAAGTTCTAATTTAATTTAAGATAGGGAAATTGTAATTTTAATGTAAAGTTAGGGGGGCATTAGGTTTAAGGGTTACTAGTTTAATTTAGTTTATTGCGATGTGGGGTGCTTTTGTGGGTCTTTTTAGCCTCACTGCAAAACTCATAATGGTAGCGCTATGGAAGTCCCATGCGGGACTGACGTTGCGTTACAGGCTAAAAGGCTTGCGGTACAGCTATACCGACAAGACTTATAATGGCTGCGGTGCTGTTTTAACACTGACATTACCATTTTTTCAGCGTTAAAACACGAACGCAAAACTCGTAATCTAGGTGACTGTTATGTGATTCTCAAAGTGTGAGTACCCTTTCTATAATTGGGATTGCATTGGGTCGTGGTTGCTTTATTGATCTGCACTAGGCGGCACCCTTTTTCTATGTGTTCATTTTTAGGTATCTAAGAAAAGAACAGTCCAGTTCAAGGAATATATCAGTCTTTAACAGATAACACCTTTATTACCCATTCCCCAGCTTTGCAAAAGCAACATTGTTGTGTTAATATACTTTATAACATTTAAACCTCTACATTTCTACCTGTTGCTAAGCCACTACAGACAGCCTCGTATCACGTGCTTTTTTATTAGCTTTTCACAACAAGAGACTGTAGTGCTAATACATGGGGGCCATATAGATAACATTGTGCTCTCTCCCGTGGAGCTGTGGCTGACACTGCACTAACTGGCTAAAATGCAAGTCAATAGATAAAGAGCTATGTGATCAGGGGGCTGTCAAAATAGGCTTAGATACAACGTAAGTATATTTATATAACAGTGTTGGCTGTTCAAAACTAGGGAATGGGTATTAAAGGGATTATCTATCTTTTTAAACAATACAAATTTTGGAGTTGACTGTCCTTCTAAGTATTAATTGTCTGGTAATTAAAATAATTATAGAACATAACCTACTTGGCATATAGGCAAATTATCTTTCTGTAGAAACATTTTATGTAGGTACGTAAAGGAGACGGGTCTGTTACAAAGTTTACTCAACCAATGCATTATTTTGCACCATAGGTCTCTAAATTTGGGGCAATCCCATACCAAATGTATGAAATATGGATCATCCTTAGATCATTTAATATATTTATTTTTTGCCCCTGGTAGCCATTTACATGTCATTTTCAGTGTAATATAAGCTTTGTGCAAAAACTTTATGTGTGTTTTCTTGAGAGCTGAGGACAATCTGGCATCTTTTAGGTGAGAAATGCTATGTGTTAGGACTTTTTGTGAGATATGTATGTCTCTAGTCTCCCTCCAATTGTCTCTATACTTTTGTTAATAACCAAAACATTATATGTGTGAGATATAGGCGCCCATTTATCAAGCTCCGAACGGAGCTTGTGGGTCTGTGTTTCTGGTGAGTCTTCAGACTCGCCAGAAACAGCAGTTATGAAGCAGCGGTCACAAAGACCGCTGCTCCATAACCCTGTCCGCCTGCTCAGAGCCGAGACCTGTTCCTCTTGGGAATTATTATTTCAGATAATAAATATTCTGGAGTAGACTGTCCCTTTAAGGAATGTCCTTTATCCCCCTCCCCACAAACTATAAACAAACATTGACTAGCCTCCTAATAACATATAATTACATCAATTCTAGAAAACTTCCTAAAAGCTTAATAAATATTCTTCTCTCAAGGAACAGTTCTAATAATAATTAATTAGGAAGTCACTAAAACTGTTTAATAGTGTAGTTGTAATCTCTTTTCATAAGCCTTGTCTTTCCCCATTTAAAATAATAATAATAATAGGACCAGTCAATACAATAGATTTGCATAATCAACAAATGCATGATAAGAAGGCAATGCAATAGCACTTAGTCTAAACTTCAAATGAGTAGTAGATTCTTTTTAAATAAATTGCAAAGTTATGTCTATTTCCACTCCCCCTGTATCATGTGACAGCCATCAGCCAATCACAAATGCATATACGTATATGCTGTGAATTCTTGCACATGCTCAGTAGGAGCTGGTGACTCAAAAAGTGTAAATATAAAAAGACGGTGCACATTTTGTTAATGGAAGTAAATTGGAAAGTTGTTTACAATTGCATGCTCTATCTGAATCAGGAAGTTTAATTTTGACTTGAGTGTCCCTTTAATGTTTTATCATTTAATTTTAAACCAGTATTATTTTTTTTTATTGTTAATTTACATCCCAAGGGGCCGATTTATTAAGGGCCGAATGGCCCTGAATGTACCTGTTTCTGCGTGAGCCTTTAGGCTCACCGGAAACAGGAATTAAGAAGCAGCGGTCTCTGAGATGGCGGATAGCAATCCGCTCGATCGAATATGATCGGGTTGATTGACACCCCCTGCTAGCAGCCGATTGGCTGCAGACCTGCAGGGAGCAGCATTGCACAAGCGGTTCACCAGAACTGCTTGTGCAATGTTAAATGCCGATAGCGTATGCTGTCGGTATTTAGCGATGTCGGGCAGACATGATCTGCTGTAGCGGATCATGTCCGTTCAACAAATGATAAATTGGCCCCCAAGAATTATTTAGTAGATTTAAGCATGTGAGAAAACATCATTGCAGTGGCGTAATTAGGTTTTGTACTGCCATAGGCACTCAACATTCTGCTGCCCCCCCCCCCAAAGGCCTTTTTTCCCCTCAATAATTTTTTGGGTCAGTGTGTAGAATGTTCTGGGGGTTTTTTCTCAGAACAATTCAAAAGAAATTGGGCTATCAAAACACTTGCATACAGTTGGGTTGAATTGCATGCATCTCATACAATTTTCTCCCTGAGAGAAGGTAGAGAAAAGAAGGGGAGGGGAGAAAAGGGAGGGAAAGAAGGGAGGGAGGGAGAGAGAGAGAAGATAAAAGTGGGGAGGGAAAGAAAGGAGTGAAAGAAGGGAGCAAGAGAGGGAATGAAAGGAGTGAAAGAAGGGAGGGTGGTAAAGAAAGAAGGGAGGGAGTTGAGGGAGGAAGTGAGTTGGGGAAGGAAGGGAGGGAGAAAGGGAAAGAAGGGAGAGAGGAAAGAATGGAAAGAAGTATACACTTTGAAACAATCACTGCCCTTCACATGAAACAACATACAGTAATTACCATCATTCAAGTAATGAAAATAGTTAAGTGCCTGTTTACTATTTACTCCGTGGGTTCATGAATGCAGAGAAAGCTGGCTATTTGTAGCTAACATACATTAGCGCTGAGAGTTTATGATTAGACATCACAAGCTGATCTAAGCAGTGCACAGACGCATCCAGTCTGTTAGTTACTAAGACCTGCAATAAGCACTGCGCTCGCAGACCCACCACAGCTGACAAGGGGAGACAGCATATCGGCACAAGGTCTTCTCCTCCAAGCTCACCTTGTAAGCATATCCCGGTCAAGTTTCTCACCAAGAACCCTTCCACTGCAAAAATGCTTGCGGCTCTAAATTAAGCAACGGTTTAAAGGAGCACTGCCTGTGAAAAGCGACCTTAATCAGCGCATGTGCCTTGTCTTCTCTGTAAAAGCCTGCACTTTATTGCTCACTGTACTGTGTGCTGGCTTTTAGAGAGAGGATGGGGCAGATGTGCTGCCCCTCCAAAATCTGCTGCCCTAGGCACCGGTCTGGTTGGCCTAGGCCATAATACGCTCCTGCATCATTGTAATGAAAAATAAAATATTGTAAACTCCAATCACCACTCACTCCATCACTAAGAAACCCAGATTTTATACCAGGGAATCATTATACACCAAACACAACTAGAGATATTCTTAACTTACTCACAATGCTTCTCCTCATAGAGTCACAAAAATACAAGCTACAACCCAAATAAAAAGCCACTTCCTATCCACGCATAGGGAAAGATCCAGCTTAACCAGAAATCTAACCACGTTTGAAAAAACATGTAGCACCTCAGTACCACCTACACACATCATTTTATTATATACAATATTTCAATTACTCCTGCGCCTAACCAGCCATCTTCATATGTAAAGATTTTACATAAAAAACTACCATTCACACTCACTATAAAAGAATGGAATAATGTTTTCAGCTAAACAACAAAATCAGCCCACTCTGCAATACTTTTATAACTGAAATGCGAAATACTAATACCACAAAAACTGAAACATATTTCGTAGTGCCTCCAATCAATGCTGGAGGAATTGAGAGAGATCAGTTCACTCTACCACATGTGGGGACATGCCCTAAGCTGTAATCAGTTCAAGAAATTAATCAAGTGCAATATGCAATTATACCCTATACTAGTTCTAAATAATACACCTCAAAAACATTTTCTATTCTATTCCAGCAATTAATTCATAGCGCTAAGCGACTGATTGTCTGATTATGTTGAAGGGAAGACATTCCAACATTACAAGCATGGTTTTTACAAAGCTATGTAAACCTCTATCTTATCTCTAACAGATTACACTTTTATTATAGTATTTTCCAAATTTGGAGGGACAGGCACCATGGATAGCCCTTGTAACCTTTGACAAGAATTATTTTCAATTACATGCTGGTTAAATGTCTTAGCTTTGATACTGGAAAAAACGCTGTCTTGGAAATCTGATCTTATGTACCTAAAACAGTGTTTCTCAACTCTAGTCTTCAAGTACCCATAACAGGCCAGATTTTCCACGATATAATTCCAATTAGTAGTGGGATAGTCAACACCTGGCCAGCAGGAGGAGGCAAAGAGCACCCCAGCAAAACTGTTAAGTGTAACTTCCCTTACCCATAATCCCTAGTCATTCTCTTTGCCTCTGTCAAGGGAGGATGTGCGAAGATGGTGTAGATATTTAATCCTTTTATGGGTACTTTTCCCTGCAAGCAAGGATTGGGGTCTAGCTGTGTCCACGTCAATATCTTTAGTAAGAGTAGTGATGGCTTTTAACAGTTAGAAGGCGGCGAGGTAGTCTTTACTTTACTTCTAACAAGTTTGCTACCCCTTGGCAGAAAGCCAGGGTTGGTTACTCTGTTCTTTCTTTTACTACAGGTCCATCGCAGGGAGTGCAGTGCCTGTCACACCTAAGTAGCTGCTATCTGCCATGCAGCTGGATCCACATGTAAGAGCCTGGATCATGGTCTCAATGACCGACTCAGAAAATCCACGCTTAGACAGAACTAAGCGTTCAATCTCCAAGCAGTAAGCTTCAGACAAACGAGATTTGGATAGAGGAAAGGACCTTGAGTTAGAAGGTCCTTCATCAGAGGCAACCTCCAAGGCGGCCGAGAAGACATCTTCACTAGGTCTGCATACCAGATCCTGCGAGACCATGCAGGAGCTATTAGAATTACTGATGCTCTCTCTTGTTTGATACGAGCAATAACTTGTGGAAGTAGCGCAAACGGAGGAAAAAGGTATGCTAGACTGACATTCCAAGGAACCGCCAGAGCATCTATCAGACCAGCTTGAGGATCTCTTGACCTTGAACTGTACCTTGGAAGCTTGGCATTCTGCCGAGTTAAACAGCTCTGAGTTATACAGCTCTTTTGCTCCAAAAAAAATACAAACACCCCCTAACACTATACAAACCCCCACCCCCAAACTACCAAGGGCCCTTAAAAGGGCCTTTTGTAGGGCATTGCCCTGAGATAAACAGCTCTTTTGCTCCAAAAAAATACAACCCCCCTAACACTATACAAACCCCCACCCCCAAACTACCAAGGGCCCTTAAAAGGGCCTTTTGGGGGGCACTTAAAAGGGTCTTTTGTAGGGCATTGCCCTAAGTTAAAACAGCTCTTTTGCTACAAAAAATAAAACATCCCCTAAAAATATACATTACACAAAATAAAAAATGAAATCATCCAAAATAAAAAAATTACACCTAATCTAACAGCCCTATCAAAATAATAAAGCCCACCCAAAAAAAAACAACCTAACCTACAATAAACTACCAATGGCCCCAAAGATATCAGCTCTTTTACCTGTAAAAAAACACAAAGACCCTCCAACAGTAAAACCCACCACCCAACCAACCCCCCCAAATAAAAAAACTATCTAAAATAACTTAAGCTAACCATTACCCTGAAAAGGGCATTTGTACGGGCATTGCCCTTAAAAGGGCATTTAGCTCTTTTACATTGCCCAAACCCTAATCTAAAAAAAAAAACACCCAAAAAAACCTAACACTAACCCCCGGACGATCCACTTACAGTTGTTTAAGTCCTGCTTGAAGGATCCATCCAGCCGGCAAAGTCATCCATGCGGCAAGAAGTCTTCATCCAGACAGCCTCTTCTATCTTCATCCAGCCGGTGAAGTCCTCATCCATGCAGCAAGAAGTCTTCATCCAGGCGGCCTCTTCATTCTTCATCCAGCCGGTGCGGAGCGGATCCATCCTGAAGACATCCGGCGCGGAGCATCCTCTTCATATGGTCGCCGCCGTATACTGATTCTTCAATGCAAGTGACGCAATCCAAGATGGCGTCCCTTGCATTCCTATTGGCTGAAAGATCAGCCAATAGGAATTAGAGCTGCTAAAATCCTATTGGCTGTTACAATCAGCCAATAGGATTGAGCTCTCATTCGATTGGTTGATTGGAACAGCCAATAGAATGAGAGCTCAATCCTATTGGCTGATTGGAATAGCCAATATGACTTTAGCAGCTCTAATTCCTATTGGCTGATTGAAATCTTTCACCAAATAGGAATACAAGGGACGCCATCTTGGATTGCGCCACTTGCATTGAAGAATCAGTATACGTTGATGACCATATGAAGAGGATGCTCCGCGCCGTATGTCTTCAGGATGGACCAGCTCCGCGCAAGCTGGATGAAGATCGAAGAGGCTACCTGGATGAAGACTTCTTTTTGCATGGATGATGACTTTGCTGGCTGGATGAAGATAGAAGAGGCCGCCTGGATGAAGACTTCTTGCCGCATGGATGATGACTGGATGGATCCTTCAAGCGGGACTTCAACAACTGTAAGTGGATCGTCGGGGGTTAGTGTTAGTTTGAGCAATGTAAAAGAGCTAAATGCCCTTTTAAGGGCAATGCCCATACAAGTGCCCTTTTCAGGGCAATGGTTATCTTAGGTTATTTTAGATAGTTTTTGTATTTGGGGGGGTTGGTTGAGTGGTGGGTTTTACTGTTGGGGGGTTCTTTGTATTTTTTTTTACAGGTAAAAGAGCTGATATCTTGTATTATTGTAGGCTAGGATTTTTTTATTTTGGGGGGCTTTTTTATTTTGATAGGTCTATTAGATTAGGTGTAATTATTTTTTATTTTTGATAATTTGTTATTTTTCGTAATTTAGCGTTTTTTTTGTCATTTAGATTTTTTTTTAAATTAGATACTTTTTGTAATTTAGTGTTAGGATTTTTTAATGTGTAGTTTAGTTTTATTTAATTGGTAGTTTATTATAATTATTAAACTAAAATTAAACTGTTTGCTTTGTAGTGTAAAACTCATAACTGCTGACTTTAGATGAAGGTATGGATCTTGTCGTTTTAGGGTGTAACGCTCACTTTTTAGCCTCACCGCAAAACTGGTAATACCGGCGCTATGGGTGTCCCATGAAAAAACTTCCTTTTTACGTGTGCGGTACTGACGTTGTGTTACAGGCTAAAAGATGTGCGGTACACCTATACCGACAAGACTTGTAATGGCTGCGGTGCTGTTTTAACGCTGAAAATGCCATATTTTCAGCGTTACAAGCCGCAATGCAAAACTCGTAATCTAGGTGAAAGTGATTAACCCCTAATATGCTATCCCCCACATCGCAAAGTATCTAATTACATTATTAACCCCTAATCTGCCAACCCCCACAACGCAATCTACCTATAAACACTATTAACCCCTAAACCGCCAACCTCCCACAACGCAATCTACCTAATTAACCCCTAAACCGCCATCCCCCCACAATGCAAAGAACTAATCTAATCACTAACAAAATCCTTCCTTACTAATAAATTTATTAAAAAATACCAAAATAAAAAATCCTAATTTAAAATTAAAATAAAAAATCCTAACATTACATAAAAAAAAACTAAAATTAAATTAATTAATTAATTAATTAATTATTAATAATAAAAAAAATCTAATATTACCAAAAATAATAAAAAATCTAAGATTACAAAAATAATAAACCAAATTATCCAAAGTAAAAAAAAAATCTAATACCCCTATAAAAACAAAAAAGACACCCCAAAATAAAAACACCCCCTAATCTAACACTAAACTACCAATAGCCCTTAAAAGGGCCTTTTGTAGGGCATTTCCCTAAAGCGATCAGCTCTTTTATCTAAATAAAGTACAAATTACCCCCTAAAAGTAAAACACCCAACCCCCCAAAATAGTTTATTTTTAGATTAGGGGGTGTTTTTATTTTAGGGTGGCTTTTTTAGTTTTATAGGGGTATAGGATTAGGTTTTAAAAAAAAAATATTTTGGATGATTTCATTTATTTTTTTCTGTAATTTTAGATTTTTTTTATTTTTTGTAATAGATTTTTTATTTTAATTTAATCTTATTTTTTTATGTAATGTTAGGATTTTTTATTTTAAATTAGGATTTTTTTTATTTTGGTAATTTTGAATTAATTTAGGAGGTGTTAGGTTAGGGGGCTTAGTGATAAGATTAATTATTTGCGTTGTGGGAGATGGCGGTTTAGGGGTTAATTAGGTATATTGCTTTGTGGGGGGTTGGTGGTTTAGGGGTTAATAGTGTTAATAGGTAGATTGCGTTGTGGGGGTTTGCAGATTAGGGGTTAATAGTGTAATTAGATACTTTGCATTGTGGGGGGATGGCGGATTAGGTGTTAATGACTTTATTAAGTTTATTGCGTTGTGGGGGGATGCGGTTTAGGGGTTGATAGTTTAATAAGGTATATTGCATTGTGGGGGGATGGTGGTTTAGGGGTTGATAGTTTAATAAGGTATATTGCATTGTGGGGGGATGGCGGTTTAGGGGTTAATAGTTTAATTAGGTTTATTGCGTTGCGGGGGATGGCGGATTAGGGGTTTAAACTTTATAAGGTACTTTGCGATATGGGGGTTGACATATTAGGGGTTAATACATTTTATTTAGTTACTAGGAGATACGCCTGCCCAGAGGGCAGTCTATGTTTAAAAAATTCAAACCCCCAAGCTAAAGTTATAAAAAATAAAAAAAGTAAAATTCCCAACAACATAAAAACACCCCCTAATCTAATACTAAACTACCAATAGCCCTTGAAAGGGCCTTTGCATTGCCCTAAGATAAACAGCTCATTTACTTACAAAAATTACCAATTACCCCTAACAGTAAAACCCCCCACCCACCAAACCCCCCCCCCAAAAAAAAAACCTATCACTTTAAAAAATCTAAACTACCCATTCTCCTTAAAGGGGCATTTGTATGGCCATTTCCCTTAAAAGGGCATTCAACTCTTTTCCAGCCCAAAAAAACCCTAATCTAAAAAAAAAAATCCACCTCAAAAATTAAAAAAAAGCCTAAGACTAAGCTCCAAACAGTTACTCACCGTTCCTAAAGGTCTTCTTCCTGGCGGTTCCATAATTTTCTATCTTCATCAGGAATGAAGGCAGCGCAGAGCAGAGTTGCGGAGCTGTCTTCCCTGATGCGTGTATCCTCAGAGGCGGTCCACAACGGCGGCGGTGCTCAGCGGCAATCCTCGGCGACGGCAATCCTCGGCGGCATGGAGGCTCCTCTTCATCCTTTGTCCATTGTACACTGAAGATTGAATGCAAGGTACCGCAATCAATTTGGGGTACCTTGCATTCCTATTGGCTGAAATTTTGAAATCAGCCAATAGAATTAGAGCTACTGAAATCCTATTGGCTGTTTAAATCAGCCAATAAGATTTCAGTAGCTCTCATCCTCGTGGCTGATTTAAAAATTTCAGCCAATAGGAATGCAAGGTACCCCAATAAATATGGGGTACCTTGCATTCAATCTTCAGTGTGCGATGGACGATCGCATGAAGAGGAGCCTCCACGCTGCCGAGGACCGCCGCCAAGGACTGCCGCCGTCGAGGACCGCCGCTGAGGATTCATGCATCAGGAAAGCCAGCTCCGCACCTCCGCTCCGTGTTGCCTTCGCTCCGGATGAAGATAGAAGATGATGGAGCCACCTGGAAGAAGATCTTCTCCGTCGTACTTCAGGAACGGTGCCTATTTGGGGCTTAGTATTAGGGGTTTTTTTACATTTTTTTTTAATTTTTAAGATTAGGTATTTAATGGGCCGTAAAAGAGCTGAATGCCCTTTTAAGGGCCATATCCTGTGGGCAGGCTTATCTTGTAGTAACTAAATAAAATGTATTAACCCCTAATATGTCAACCCCCATATTGCAAAGTACCTTATAAAGTTTAAACCCCTAATCCGCCATCCCCCCACAACGCAATATACCTATTAAAACTATTAACCCCTAATCCGCCATCCCCCCACAACGCAATAAGCCTAATTAAACTATTAACCCCTAAACCGCCATACCCCACAATGCAATAAACCTAATAAAGTCATTAACCCCTAATCCACCATCCCCCCACAACGCAAAGTATCTAATTACACGATTAACCCCTAATCCGCCAACCCCCACAACACAATCTACCTATTAACACTATTAACCCCTAAACCGCCAACCCCCACAACGCAATATACCTAATTAACCCCTAAACCACCATCCCCCACAACGCAAATAATTAATCTAATCACTAAGCCCCCAAGAGAGCAAAGCAAATCTGATGATAAAGTTGTTTAAAATTGCAGGCCTTATCTGAATCATGCAAGTTTAATTTTGACTTAATGTCCCTTTAAATGCACTTTAAATCTAGCTGTAAATGTCCTGTGATACCCACAGAAGTAACCAGGAGTTTTCCGGGAGACAGGAGTGATGCAATATAGCTAGAAAAGCTCCTATGACTTGACCATGATGGTGCCTTTACATTTTCAGAACACTGTAATGATTGTAGGGAAAGGGTGCAGAGAGATTTTGGGAGGTGTGAAAAGACATACAACAAAGTATTCTTAGCTCAGTTTATAGCAGACTAATTTATCTGTTACATAATGTTCTTTTCAAACCGGTTAAACCAGCAACAATTAATATGTTTATTGTTATATTATAAAGCGTGGCTACCTGCCCCTTTTTATTTTATGCAAAAATATCAAGACACTTTAAAGGTATAAAACTTCTATTTAGTATGTAAATTTAAAGGGACATGAAACTCAAAAAATTTCTTTCATGATTTAACCCCTTAAAGACAAGGCACTTTTTCAATTTCTTACCCTTAAAGGGACACTGAACCCACATTTTTTATTTCATGATTCAGATAGAAAGTTGCTTAATTTACTCCTATTATCAATTTTTCTTCGTTCTCTTGCTATCTTTATTTTAAAAGCAGGAATGTAAATCTTAGCAGCCAGCCCATTTTTTATTGGTGGGAAAATGTAAGCCGCCAATAAGCAAGCATAACCCAGGTTCTCAACCAAAAATGGACCGGCTCCTATGCATCACATTCCTGCTAAGCTACAGTTTTTTTGGAGGGTTGTTGGCTAAGCTACAGCTTTTGATTGGAGGGTTGTTGGCTAAGCTACAGCTTTTGATTGGAGGGGTGGTGGCTAAGCTACAGCCTTTTTTGGAGGGGTGGTGGCTAAGCTACAGCTTTTGTTTGGAGGGGTGGTGGCTAAGATGTATACCCTGGTGGGCATACATCTTTTTTAGTAAAGTCTACAATTTTTTATCCATTGGATCTTTTAAAAGAACAACTATCTTCTATGGGAATAGTAGTCCTCTTGGCCAAAGTGGAGATCGCTCCTTCTACCTTTTTAAAAAAAAAAATAAAAAAATATATATATATATATATATATATATATATATATATAAATACATAGACAATTTTCCCCTGTGTGAAGAATATTAAGTATTACAATTTATTAAAAATGATTTCATGTTTTCCACTAGAAAGATCCAATGTGGATATGTATATTTGTGTATACATGTGTATATATAATCATACACATATACATATATATATATAAACATCAGGAGGGAATTGCACTCTCACCTTCAATTAACGTGCCAGGGTGACAGGAGCAATAGAGATGTATCAGGATAGAGGATCTACACTCACTGGACTTGTATAAAGTGAATCTTTTTATTCAAAGCATGACGTTTTGGGGTGTATATATATATATATATATATATATATATATATATATATATATATTATATACTGTATATATTATAGCCCTTTGCAGTCAAACACATTGTGATATCCCATATACCTTTTAACCCTTATAACGTTTTTTTATTAATATTTATTTGTATAATTTTTATTAGATAGTGTATATATGTAAATGCATTTTTTTTATGTATTTATGTTGTGTTTGGTGCAACTTTTTATTTAGCCCTAACCCTTTACGCAAGGACTTCAGACCATAACATCACCACTTGTACATAGAAATGAGCTGAAAACTATTTTACATGCAATGATGATCCTGTGCACAAGTTACTGTGTATTTTTTTAATATAACCCTAGAAACACTTATAAACTCAGAAGTGGCATTAGTAGATTCGAGGCTTCAGTTTTCTAAACATTCTGCCTACACTGCTGCCTGCTGGCACATGCTAGTGGTACAGACAAACGCTTGTATTCATAATGTTATCATGTGATCTGTGGCTGTTCTATTATAGCACCCCCAAACCAGCTGCCCTGAATTTCATGTTAGTCACCTTTTAAATGTACATTGTTTTAGGTACAGCAGTGGGATGGGGAAGCAATCAGCAGGGCAATATATATATATAATATAGCTAGGAGCAGCTAGTGGCCATCTGTATATCCTGCACTCTTGCTATTTAGTTTTGGTCTCATCTTTTTGCACCTACAAATAATATGGTCTAGAACTTCCCATTGTGTCATACTCAGACCATTGCTCACAAGTCACATGGATTGCACACACTTGTATCATGATGTTCTTGGTATATTTATACATACAGTGTCTTCTACTACTGCATTGTAAGTAGTCAGAGGATAACTCACTCCCAGCTATACATAATCATTATTTTATTCATAGTTTAAATAATACACCTATATGTTATAAAACATTTTTGACTAGAATCATAATATATCATTAGTTTAATACTGTAAGATATGAAACAGACACATGCCTACCGAATTCTAGTTAAATGTCATAACATATGTATCTTCATATGTGTCCCTTTTTAAAGCGGCAATATGGTAACCCTACATATGTCTTATATGAGTATATGTAAAAAAGTATTGTATAAGCTGCAAATTGTGACTTTCTTGTCACTTAAAGGGATATGAAACCCCACATTTATAGTGTGATTCAGAGCATACCATTAAAAAAAACCAAAGTTACCCGTTTACTTCTATTATCAAATGTGCTTCTTCCCATGATATTCTGTGTTGAAGAGATACCTAGGTAGGCATCTGGAGCACTACATGACAGGAAATAGTGCTGCCATCTAGTGCTCTTGCAAAGGGATAACATTCTACTGCTGCCATATAGTGCTCCAGAAAAGATGATAATAGTGTGGGGGGGGTTTAAATTAAGTTTTTGATTTTTTGGGCAGCAAAAGAGCTGAATGCCCTTTTAAGGGCAATGCCCATCCAAATGCCCTTTCCGCAGCAATGTTATTTTTTTTTTTAGATTAGGGTTTTTATTTTTTTGGGCAGCAAAAGAGCTGAATGCCCTTTTATGGGCAATATTCATCTAAATGCCCTTTTCAGGTTAATGGGTAGTTTAGTATGTTAGGGGGTTGGTGTTTTTTTAAGCAAAAGAGATGATCGCTTTACGGCAATGCCCTACAAAATGTCCTATTAAGGGCCATTGGTAATTTATTTTTTAGAGTAGGGTTTTTTATTTTGGGGTTATTGTTTTTTTAAGGGGTATTAGAATAGGATTTAATTTTTTTATTTTTGGTAATTTCGCTTTTTATTTTTCTGTAATGGTATTTTTTTTTACTGTAATGGTAGTTTTTTTTTTTAAAGGTAAGATTAGTTTTTTTTATTTGTTTTTATTTTATTTTAGGGTAGTTAGGAGTTTTCTTTTTAGTACATTTAGGGGAATTTTAATTTTGGTTAAGTTAGGGGGTGTTAGGTTAGGGGATTTAGATGTTAAATTATAACTTTTGCATTATGTGTTTAGAGGTTAATAGTTTGTTTAGATACATTGCGTTGTGGGGGATGGCGGTTTAGGGGTTAATAGTTTATTTAGATACTTTGCTATGTGGGGGCATGGCGGTTTAAGGGGTTAATAGTTTTAATTATTGTTTGCAATGTGGGGGTATGGCAGTTTAAGGGTTGTTTATTTAGGTACTTTGTGCTGTGTGGGGATGGTGGCTTGGCAGTTAATAGTTTTAATTAGTGTTTGCGATGTGGGGGAGGGTGGTTTAGAGGTCAATAGTTTATTTAGATTGGTGGTGGCTAAGCTACAGCTTTTGTTTGGAGGGGTGGTGGCTAAGCTACAGATTTTTTGGGAGGGTTGTTGACTAAGCTACAGCTTTTTTTAGAGGGTGGTGGCTAAGCTACAGCTTTTGTTTGGAGGGGTGGTGGCTAAACTACAGCTTTTTTTTAGAGGGGTGGTGGCTAAGTTACAGCTTTTTTTTGGAGGGGTGGTGGCTAAGCTACAGCTTTTTTTAGAGGGGTGGTGGCCAAGCTACAGCTTTTGTTTGGAGGGGTGGTGGCTAAGCTACAGCTTTTTTTGGAGGCGTGGTGACTAAGCTACAGCTTTTGTTTGGAGGGGTGGTGGCTAAGCTACAGCTTTTTTTGGAGGCGTGGTGACTAAGCTACAGCTTTTTTTTGGAGGGGTGGTGGCTAAGCTACAGCTTTTGTTTGGAGGGGTGGTGGCTAAGCTACAGCTTTTTTTGGAGGGGTGGTGGCTAAGCTACAGCTTTTGTTTGGAGGGGTGGTGGCTAAGCTACATCTTTTTGTTAGAGGGGTGTGGCTAAGATACAGCCTTTTTGGAGGGGTGGTGGCTAAGCTACAGCTTTTGTTTGGAGGGATGGTGGCTAAGCTACAGCTTTTTTTAGAGGGGTGGTGGCTAAGCTACAGCTTTTGTTTGGAGGGGAGGTGGCTAAGCTACAGCTTTTTGTTAAAGGGGTGTTTGCTAAGCTATAGCTTTTTTTGGAGGGGTGGTGGCTAAGTTACAGCTTTTGTTTGGAGGGGTGGTGGCTAAGCTACAGCTTTTTGTTAGAGGGGTGTGGCTAAGCTACAGCCTTTTTGGAGGGGTGGTGGCTAAGCTACAGCTTTTAATTGGAGGGTAGTGGCTAAGCTACAGCTTTTTTTAGAGGGGTGGTGGTTAAGCTACAGCTTTTGTTTGGAGGGGTGGTGGCTAAGGTACAGCTTTTGTTTGGAGGGGTGGTGGCTAAGCTACAGCTTTTTGTTATAGGGGTGGTGGCTAAGCTACAGCTTTTTTTAGAGGGGTGGTGGTTAAGCTACAGCTTTTTTTTAGAGGGGTGGTGGCTAAGCTACAGCTTTTGTTTGGAGGGGTGGTGGCTAAGCTACAGCTTTTTGTTAGAGGGGTGGTGGCTAAGCTACAGTTTTTTTGGAGGGGTGGTGGCTAAGCTACAGCTTTTGTTTGGAGGGGTGGTGGCTAAGCTACAGCTTTTGTTTGGAGGGGTGGTGGCTAAGCTACAGCTTTTTGTTAGAGGGGTGGTGGCTAAGCTACAGCTTTTTTTGGAGGGGTGGTGGCTAAGCTACAGCTTTTTTTGGAGGGGTGGTGGCTAAGCTACCGCTTTTGTTTGGAGGGGTGGTGGCTAAGCTACAGCTTTTGTTTGGAGGGGTGGTGGCTAAGCTACAGCTTTTGTTTGGAGGGGTGGTGGCTAAGCTACAGCTTTTTTGGAGGGGTGGTGGCTAAGCTACATCTTTTTTTTAGAAGGGTGGTGGCTAAGCTACAGCTCTTGTTTGGAGGGTTGGTGGCTAAGCTACAGCTTTTGTTTGGAGGGGTGGTGGCTAAGCTACAGCTTTTGTTTGGAGGGGTGGTGGCAAAGCTACAGCTTTTGTTTGGAGGGGTGGTGGCAAAGCTACAGCTTTTTTGGAGGGGTGGTGGCTAAGCTACAGCTTTTTTGGAGGGGTGGTGGCTAAGCTACAGCTTTATTTTGGAGGGGGCATTCTATTATCCCACACTTCCCATCTTTCCCAGTCACCTAAAGATTGTCTAGCATTTTTGTGGAGGACAGCTGGCAATCCTACATGTAGCTCATATTAAAGAGACTGTCAATGACAAATCAATCCAATTCTAGCAACCACAATGCTATTTGCTATAAGAATCCTTTAAGCATTTTGGACATACTTGTTTTATATAGCAAGCACTACTGAATAGCTATACATACATTCCAGTTATTATTACACTACAGAGGGAATGCATTATAGAAACATCAGAATCTGCTTCATAAAGGGGCATTAAACTCATAGCATATATCAGCATTTAAAGAGACACCAATGTCAAAATTAAACTTAGTTCAGGAAGACCATGGAGATCAATCTAATAGCAGTTATCAATCTTGACTGTATTTGACTCTTTAAGACTGCGACAAATGTTGGGTTTCATGTCCCTTTAAATCAAGCTATTACCTAATGGTTGTATAGCCAATTTAAATATGAGTTGGTGTCTGGCAATGACACAAATACAGACATGACTGTTGAAGGCTTAAAAAGTTTTGTTCTCAACCCCTTAAGGACCGAGCACTTTAGACGAAAACTTCCTCAAAAGACCAGAGCATTTTTAGCATTTTTGCCATCACTACATTTAAACAGAAATAGAACTTTTTTTTTTTAACCTATTAAAATTATATATATATATTTTTAGTAGACAACCCAAAGTATTGATCTAGGCTACTTTTGGTATATTTCATGCCACCATTTCACCGCCAAATGCGATCAAATAATAAAAAAAAACTTTAACTTTTTCACAATTTTAGGTTTCTCACTGAAATGATTTACAAACAGTGTGTGTAATCATGGCACATATGGTTGTAAATGCTTCTCTGGGATCCCCTTTGTTCAGAAATAGCAGACATATATGGCTTTGGCATTGCTTTTAGGTAATTAGAAGTCCGCTAAATGCCGCTGCGCACCACACTTGTATTATGCCCAGCAGTGAAGGGGTTAATTAGGTAGGTTGATTCCATTGCCACTTCATGTATCCTGCTGCGGTCTCCCTCGATGATGCACTCCCACTGCTATCTACTATGTTTGTGCATGCAGATCGGGTCAGTGTCTGGTATGTAGCCTGAATCGGTTCACAGATATTTCTAATTACTGCACCGTCAGTGGTCGCAGTGGGGGATAGTAGGTCACCATCTTTAATCTGGTTGATGTATGTATTTGTGCCAAAACACTCAGCAATATGCTGTGAAAGCTGAGTGAAATGTTCATCTAGCAAGGTATTTAGATCCTTTATAAGCGATTGTATAGTGATTTCCATGTCCCATTTGGCTCAGCTATCAGCTGTATTACCTGGCTTAACAGGGGCTGGTGTTGTAAATGTGAAGGCCGCCACCAAAATTCCAATGGCTCGGATCAGATCACAAGCTAATAATTTGAAGAAAAATTAATATCATCCGGTAGAGCAAGTAGTAAGATGTTCGGATATATTGTTTGCAGAGTTGGATGGTAAGAATATTTTTAGATAATTGGCGGATTACCTAAGGTTCACTAGCAGTAACTGGTATAGCAGCCTATCATGGCCGCTGCCCAGACACGCCCCCGAACTGCACATTTTTTTATTGGATTGGATCATGGGGGACTGCCTGAGTTGCCAGGCAAGTCCCAAGCAGGTAAGTATTACGGGGGAGTGGGTAGACCACATAAGTTAGGACGTTCCATGCTGTTCTAACGTAGTTAGAGCACAGTGTTATTTGAAGATGGCATGGAATGCCCTAATGTTGTTAAGGGGCTTAACAACGTTAGTTTTTTTTTGGTGGTGGGAATTGGTGGGTGGTTTGAGGGAGTTGGTGTTAGGTAGGAGTAAAAAAAAAGAATATTGCCTTTTGCATTATGTCATGTTACTATTCAGTAGAAGAGGCTTACACCATTCTCACTCATGATTCAGAGAGTGACCTTTGCTGTATCTGATAGTGAGACTCTAACAGCATCTGATATAGAGCCCCTAAGTCATGCTCCTAGTACAGGTGCTCCAAGCCTACCACCATATAAAATGAAGTTTTTAGAACATCCAACAATCTCGGATGAAAATTTCGTACCCCCAAACTTAACTGCCCCTGAAATAACCGCATTTACAGCAACTCCTGTCATCATAAACAGCGTTTAAGTTTGTGAGTAAATAAATTATTTAAACTGACAACATATTTTAGCATATAGATTTCAAAAAACCCGAAATTTATACTTACCTGATACATTTCTTTCTTTCTTGACATGCTGAGTCCACGGATCATAATCAATTACTGTTGGGAATATCACTCCTGGCCAGCAGGAGGAGGCAAAGAGCACCACAGCAAAGCTTTTAAATATCATTCCCCTACCCACAATCCCCCAGTCATTCGACCAAAGGGAAAGGAGAGAAAGGAAGTAACACAAGGTGCAGAGGTGCCTGAGGTTTATATAAAAAGAAACTGTTTGAATACAGGGGGACCGTGGACTCACCGTGTCAAGAAATAAATATATTTATCAGATAAGCATAATTTTCTTTTTCTTTCTAATGACACAGTGAGTCCACGGATCATCATCAATTACTGTTGGGAACCAATACCCAAGCCAGAGGACACAGATGAGGGACAAGACAGGAACCTAAACAGAAGGCACCACTGCTTGAAGAACCTTTCTCCCAAAAGAAGCCTCAGCCAAGGCAAAAGTATTGAATTTATAGAATTTGGAAAAAGTGTGCAAAGATGACCAAGTTGCAGCCTTGCAAATCTGTTCTATAGAAGCTACATTTTTAAAGGCCCAGGAAGAAGAAACAGCCCTTGTGGAATGAGCTGTAGTTTTCTCAGGAGGTTGCTGTCCAGCAGTCTCATATGCCAAGGGAATAACGCTCTTCAGCCAAAAGGAAAGTAGCCATAGCTTTCTGACCCTTGCGTTTCTCAGAAAAGCAAACAAACAATGCAGAAGACTGCCGAAAGTCCTTAGTTGCCTGCAAAAAATTTTTAGCGCTTGCACAAACATCCAGATTATGCAACAAGCGTTCTTTGTGAGAACAAGGATAAGACTCCATGGAGGACTCCATGGAGGAGTAACAGGTTTAAACACAGGCCGAATTCTGACCAATGCCTGACAAAACGATTGCACGTCAGGCACATCCGCCAAGTGCTTATGTAACAAAATAGACAATGCCGAAATCTGACCCTTTAGAGTACTTGCCGACAAACCCTTCTCCAGACCATCTCCAGACAAAATCCTGGGAATCCTTACTCTACTCCAAGAGTATCATTTTGATTCACACCAATACAAGTATTTACGCCAGATCTTATGGTAAATCCTGCGAGTCACAGGCTTAAGTGCCTGAATCAAGGTCTCAATGACGACTCTGAAAATCCACGCTTAGATAAAACTAAGCGTTCAATCTCCAAGCAGTCAGCTTCAGAGAAATGAGATTTGGATGAAGGAAGGGACCCTGAAGTAGAAGGTCCTTCCTCAGACGCAGTCTCCAAGGTGGAAAGGATGACATTTTCACTAGGTCTGCATACCAAATCCTTCGAGGCCATGCTGGGGCTATGAGAATTACAGATGCCCTCTCCTGCTTAATTCGAGCAATGACTCTTGGAAGGAGAGCGAATGGAGGAAACAGATATGCTAGACTGAAGTTCCAAGGAACTGTCAGAGCATCGATCAGAAATGCCTGCGGATCTCTTGACCTCGAGCCGTATCTCGGACGTTTGGCATTCTGATGAGAAGCCATGAGATCCAACTCCGGCTGCCCCCAGTTGAGGGTCAAGCTGGAAAAGACATCTGAATAAAGTTCCCACTCCCCGGGATGAAAAGTCTGTC
This sequence comes from Bombina bombina, assembly GCF_027579735.1. NCBI lineage: Eukaryota > Metazoa > Chordata > Amphibia > Anura > Bombinatoridae > Bombina > Bombina bombina. Next base: position 494,027,627 of record NC_069504.1, read on the forward strand.
TGCTCAGAAAATCCGCTTCCCAATTGTCCACTCCTGGGATGTGGATCGCAGAAAGACAGCAGTTGTGGGTCTCCACCCACTGAATAATTCGGGCCACCTCTGTCATGGCCAAGGAACTCCGAGTTCCCCCCTGGTGGTTGATGTAGGCCACCGAGGTTATGTTGTCCGACTGGAATCTTATAAACCAGGCTAAGGCTAACTGAGGCCAGGCCAGAAGAGCATTGAAGATTGCTCTCAGCTCCAAGATGTTTATGGGCAGGACTGACTCCTCCTGGGTCCATAAGCCCTGAGCCTTCAACGAGCCCCATACTGCTCCCCAACCTAGAAGACTGGCATCCGTGGTTACAATCACCCAGGAGGGTCTGCGGAATCAAGTACCTTGGGAGAGATGATACTGAGAAAGCCACCACGGAAGAGAGTCTATTGATGCCTGATCTAGATCTGGAGATAGGTCCGTATAGTCCCTGTTCCATTGTCTGAGCATGCATAGCTGCAGAGGTCTGAGATGGAACCGAGCAAATGGAATGATGTCCATGGAAGCCACCATCAGACTGATTACCTCCATACATTGAGCCACTGATAGCCGTGGAGAGGACTGAAGGGCAAGACAAGAGTAGAAAATCTTTCTTTTTCTAACCTCCGTTAAAAACCTCCAAAAATACGACCCTTGTAGCTGGAACCAGAGAACTTTTTTCACCTTCCATCCATGGGATCGAAGAAAAGACAACAAGATCTCTGTATGAGATTCTGCTTGTTGAAAAGATGGCGCCTGAACTAGACTGTCATCCAGATAAGGTGCTACTGCAATGCCCGAGATCGAAGCACAGCTAAAAGAGCCCCCAGAACCTTTGAAAAAAATCTGGGAGCTGTGGCAAGGCCGAATGGAAGGGCCACAAACTGGAATTGATTGTCCAAAAAGGCGAATCTCAGAAACTTGTGATGGTCCCTGTGAATCGGAACATGAAGGTATGCATCCTTTAGGTCTATGGTTGTCATCAGCTGACCCTCTTGTACCAAGGGAAGAATGGAGTGTATAGTCTCCATCTTGAAGGATGGCACTCTGAGAAACTTGTTAAAACATTTTAGATCTAGGATTGGTCGAAAAGTTCCCTCCTTTTTGGGAACTACAAACAGATTCGAGTAAAATCCCAGACCCCTTTCCTGAAAGAGAACTGGAACTGTTACCCCCAGGGTGGCAAGGTCCTTGACACAATGTAAGAATGTCTCTCTTTTTATCTGGACTACCGATAATCTGGAGAGGAGAAACCTGCCTCTGGGAGGAAAAGATTTTAAGTCTATTTTGATCCCTGGGAGACAATGTCCACAGCCCAGGGATCCGGTACGTCTCTTATCCAAGCCTGGGAAAAAAGAGATAGTCTGCCCCCTACAAGATCTGCTCCCGGCTAAGGTGCCAACCTTTCATGCTGACTTGGAATCAGCTGAAGGCTTTTTAGATTGCTTTCCCTTATTCCAGGACTGGTTGGGCTTCCAGGAAGGCTTGGCTTGATCTTGCCTGGAGGAAGGGGATGAAGACTTGCCTTTAAAAATACTAAAGGAACGAAAATTACTCTGATGTCCCTTCTGCTTATTCTTTTTATCTTGAGAAAGAAAAGAACACTTCCCTCCAGTAATATCTGAGATAATTTCCGCCAAACCAAGTCCAAACAAGGCCTTACCCTTGTAAGGAATAGCCATGAGCTTAGATTTAGATGAAACATGCACAGACCAGGACTTCAAACACAAGGCCCTGTGGGCTAGGACCGCAAAACAAGAAATTTTGGCTCCCAGTTTAATAACCTGTAAGGAAGCATCTGTAATGAAGAAATCGGCTAACTTGAAAGTCGTAATCCTGTCCTGGATCTCATCAAGAGGGGTATCCATCTTAAGAGATTCAGACAACGCATCAAACCAGTAAGCTGAAGCGCTGGTAAGAGTGACGATACACACCACAGGTTGCCATTGTAGACCCTGGTGGACATACATCTTTTTTAGTAAAGCCTCCAATGTTTTATCCATTGGATCTTTTAAAAGAACAACTATCCTCTATGGGAATAGTAGTCCTCTTGGCCAAAGTGGAGATCGCTCCTTCTACCTTAAGAACCATCTGCCATGACTCCTTAATAGAATCCGCTATAGGAAACATCTTCTTAAAAATAGGAGATGGAGAAAAGGGAATACCAGGTCTTTCCCATTCTCGAGCAATAATCTCAGCAGCACGGTCAGGAAATGGAAAAACATCCACTGCAGAGGGAACATCAAAGTATTTGTTCAATTTACTAGACTTGACTATGATAGTTGTGTTGGAGTCGTCCAAAAAAAACCTCCTTAAGTAATAAGCGAATGTGTTCTAGCTTAAATCTGAAGGATACCCCTAAAGCATCAGAAGAAGGAATTACACTGTCTGAGTCTGAAATTTCCCCCTCAGATGCTACGACATGTCTTCTTCCTCAGGCTTATGGGAAGGGACACTCTGGATAGCCAGAACTTGATCAGAAACCTTACTGTTTCCTTAAATTTCCTTTTACGCCTTCCCTGCAACATGGGGAAAGCTGACAAGGCCTCAGATACCGCAAGGGATACCTGGGAAGCAATGTCTTGTAGAGAAAATTCTACAGGATTGCAAGAGGAAACACAGGTCACTGTATGTGGAGACTGAAAAAGTTGGGACACTTGAAGAGAAAGTTGTGGCATATCTGCAACAGAAGACATCTGAACAGCATTTGCCTGGGATAATGGTGGCTCAAGGTCAAATGTTTTATCTCTATAACTTTAAGTTCTCTCAATACATGAGGAACAAAAAGGAACTGGGGGTTCCACCTGAGCATCAAAACATAACTGGCAAGCAGCAACTTCGCCTGGGATAATGGTTTGAAAAGCTAAAGTGTAAAAATTATTTATTTGAAAATACTGTGTCTTTAAATAGAAATGTGTGTTAGCACAACTAAATAGACCTCAGGCTACCTATACACCTCAGTAGCTTTACTGAGGTGCCTACCTGTCCTGCAGCTCATTTTCAAATACAGAGCAGTTACAGAGCCCTAACTGCCGAAAAAACGGCTTACAACAGTAATCTCCATGACCAAAAGTTAAAGTATAAAAACTACTATAATACACTGAGCCACCATAAATCCCCTCACAGTCTCAATGCCCAAACTGCCTAAAAGAAACCCCAAACATGAAGGTTTAATAAAGTCCCATAATAAATAAGACAGCTTTTAGCTGTAACAAGTGCCAGCAATCTCCTTGCAAAAGAAAATTAAAATAGCACTTACCTGAAAGTGCTGTCCAGCAGCAGGACAGCTCACCTGGTTTGAGAGGGTGCAGCACCTCACATGGACCTGTGAAGAGGGAAAAACCTGAGTAAACCTACTCAGGTTTTCTGGTTAGGGCAGCAGATTGTACCTCACAAGTTCTCAAGTGCTCAAAAGCCATCACTGCCCTACTGAAGAGACTGATGTGGACTAGGCTAGACCCCAGAAAAGAACAGAGTAAGTTTACTCTGCTTAAAAAAAAATAAAAAAATCTTCATTGAAGAAAACTTCTCATCAGACACCTAAACTTCACCTCCTCCTTGCACTACAGGCAAAGAGAATGACTGAGGGATTGTGGGTAGGGGAGTGATATTTAACAGCTTTGCTGTGGTGCTCTTTGCCTCCTCCTGCTGGCCAGGAGTTATATTCCCAACAGTAATTGATGATTATCTGTGGACTCACCGTGTCATTAGAAAGAAATGTATATGCCAGCCAGTATCTGTCGGCTAATCCAAGTTCACACCACTTTAAGAAAAACACCTGGAACCCCTAACAGAAATGAAAATATTTTGGGCACTGACCTTGGTAATGGTTATAGTGAAAAACAAACAAACAGCACATGTTCCTACTGGCACCAGCACCCCATCCTGGCTAACCCTCTTTTCCCAGTGATTATGAAAAAGGATAGATATGAACAACTGTTGTGTTTTCTGCATTTTAATGATAATGCCCAGTTCCCCTCTAGAAATTACCCCTTGCATGACAGGCTATACAAGATAAGGCCCCTGATAAAACACCTTGCTGAAATTTTTGAAGAAAATTATACCCCTGACCAGAACATCTATGTAGACAAATCCCTAATGAAATTTAAGGGAAAACTACTTTTAAAGCAATATATTCCCTTTAAGTGTTCACACAATGGAATACAATTGTATAAATTGTGCAAATGCATTACAGGTTATACCTGGGAATTTCCCTTTTTTAAAGGGAAAGATAGCCATCTTGATCCACCTGATTGCCAAGATTCTATGTGCACAAATGGCAAGATTGTGTGGGATCTCCTTCTTGCTGAATAAAAGCTTCCATCTATGGGTCGACAACTACTATAGCAGCATAGAATTGTTTACAAATGTATTTTATTTTGAATCCTGAGCCTGTGGCACAGTGTGCAAAAATCACCCCAGAAGCTGACATATGGCAAAAACCATAGAGTCACATCATCATGATGAAGAGGTGGCCCTTCGGAACACTGACAAAAAAGACATGTACATGCTGTCTGCAATGCATGATTATAGTACAGTGCCAATGTCTGTCAGGAGAAAGGATGCACAAATCCAAAAACAATGCATTATTGAGTATAGCAAATATATGGGGGGGGGGGGGTTTGATTTAGCTGATCAGTGCATACAACCATATCTGACTCGCTGCAACACCAAAACCTGGTACAAAACTTAGCCATATACTTAACACAGATAGCAGTCTATAATTCATAAGTGAAAAAAGTGAACTCCAAGATAAGGTAGATTCAATATTTACAGAAGTATGCCATGCACAGCCTTAAATGAGTAAGTAAAAAGTATAACATTTATTGGTATGCATTTACAAGTACAACTCACAGAGTAGCAGTGAAGCTGGTGACGTCATCTGACGTGTTTCGCGTGAATCTGGCACTTTCTCAAAGATAGATTAGGACAGGTGTTTCCTACCTTAAGTAGCCACAGAAACCTGTCTCTAATCATGACGTAATTTTGGCGTGGGTGCATCCTATATGGCCCAATCAGGGCTTATAGGTATCATTAATCATTGGCAGGTTGTGCACAAACGTCAAAAAGGGGGTTAGCTACACAATACAAAGATGAAAAGAAACAAAACAATAATAAAACAGAAACATAGTTTAAAATAACTAGTATTAATCATTCCAAATGATCACATTTTTATGACACAGTAAATCAGTAGCAACACTATTTCACATTTATAGCGATTCAGATGGATTAGAATAATTTAAATGAAGTTACGAACCAAAATTACATTGATTAGGTATACATTAGTGTGGACATAATATTCTATTCCATTATAGCATCAAAATTTGATGTTAGATTTATTTTTATTTTTGCTATTTTTCCATAAAGTGCTATAATGCACAATCTTGAAACATTTTGAAACTAGAATGCGTGTTTGGGATGGATACATTGTTGGATATGCAGTACATTGTTAGGTATAAATGTAATTCAGGCATTTACAATGAACAACCCATACATAACGTATCCATATAACAAACTGATTCAATATGGTAGATACATATACTGGCAAAATTTCAAGGGAAACATTCAATATGGGATGAGTCTTTAGTGAACCAGAAGTTATTACATATATGTGAATTTCTATTGGCCTTTTGGCATATATATAAGTTAGGGCCTCAAAGACCTTGATATAGGTTTATGTCCCACCTAGAATTTATACCATTGGGCCCTTTTGTTCCAAATTTAAAAATCCATTGGACTTCTCTATGTAGGAGTTGTCTATATCTATCTCCCCCTCTCTTATCTGGTGACATCACAGCTTTTTTGGAGTGCTATTTAGCACCCAGGGCTGGGATGTTGCTGAGTCACTGGATGTGTACCGGGTCCGGTCTTGGAGAGCAGTTCCCTTCCGTATTTTGTATTTCTCTGGGTGATTACATACACCTGTGCACCCCTTCTTTGTTCTCAGTTTGTTTGGCTTTATGAGCTTGCATGGTGTGGCTGTGTTGAAGACTCAGGCAGTGGAAAGGACCTTGACGTGGTGCCTGAGCTTTTCCCATTTGGCCAGATGTGGTAACTAACCTTTCCAGTTGTGATTTTATCTTAGCTGTGAGCTAGCTGGTGAGTGCTGGGTGTCTCTATGTGTTGTATTACTTTTTGTTTGTAATCCCCCTTGTTTCTTGCACCCATTCCGGACTGGGGTTAACTGCCTGTGGCTCTGGTGACATCATAGCTTTTTTGGAGTGCTATTTAGCACCCAGGGCTGGGATGTTGCTGAGTCACTGGATGTGTACCTGGTCCGGTCTTGGAGTGCAGTTCCCTTCTGTTTTTTGTATTTCTCTGGGTGATTACATACACCTGTGCACCCCTTCTTTGTTCTCAGTTTGTTTGGCTTTGTGAGCTCGCATGGTGTGGCTGTGTTGGGGACTCAGGCAGTGGAAAGGACCTTGACGTGGTGCCTGAGCTTTTGCCATTTGGCCAGATGCGGTAACTAACCTTTCCAGTTGCGGTTTTATCTTAGCTGTGAGCTAGCTGGTGAGTGCTGGGTGTCTCTATGTGTTGTATTACTTTTTGTTTGTAATCCCCCTTGTTTCTTGCACCCATTCCGGATTGGGGTTAACTGCCTGTGGCTCTGGTGACATCACAGCTTTTTTGGAGTGCTATTTAGCACCCAGGGCTGGGATGTTGCTGAGTCACTGGATGTGTACCTGGTCCGGTCTTGGAGTGCAGTTCCCTTCCGTGTTTTATATATATATATATATATATATATATATATATATATGTAATAAATAACCTAAATTATTTTCCAAAATATTTATTAGGTGCTCAGTAGTAGTAAAGTAATAATAAGTTTGTGTCTTAGTTGTATCAAGTTCTTAACAGCAGGGTGTACTTTTGGTTTGTTGCTAATTACTGAAATATAAAGTATATTTTGGAAACTTTAAATGTCTCAGAATATATAAGCAATTAATGTAAGGATCTTTCACTATCATAAACACTATAACCGGTACATATGGTATGGCAACACCAGTAAGTGAATACGATAATAAAGAATTTAAATGTAAATCTAGAAACTGCAGTTATATATTTGAAATATGTGCACACATTGGTATGAATTAAGTTTAACAGTTGGAAAGCATACAGTGAAATCTTACCCTAGTGAGTAGGTAGCTCTGGATGGAAGGAGGAGAAACAAACTTGCAGGTTGTTAAACTCAGCGTGGTTTCGCAACAGTGGATACAATGTTGCATAATAGAAGGTTTGCAAAAGAATCCGTATAGCAAATAAGTGGCTCACTCTGGTGATGTAAGCGGGAGACGGCGACGAGATTGAGGTGAAGAGAAATACGCTAAGCTGCAGGTAAGACACAGATTAAATGGCAAAGTCCGAATTCCATACAAAAATATGCTCTAAGGAGCACAGCTAACTACTTCCAAGTTAGTAGCTTCAGGTAGAAGGCTAGGTGAGTAGGAATAGGTTCCAATAAGGTGAGAAGGGAATTAATCAGAGGGGATCACACTACTTCAATACCAAGCAAAGAAATGATGAGGAGCCATTTATGGCAATGTAGTTACAAATGTTAACGCCCCTTAAAGGAATATATGTTGGAATGGATGATAAGGTGATATATATCTTACAAAGCTCCCCCGATAAAGAACCGCTCCGAGGTTCAGGGACGGGGACGTTCAGATTGTCTCCTGTGGAACAGAGAAACAAGCCTAGGGCAGATAAATTAGTAGAAGGCTCCCAGGAATCAACCTCGTGTGGATAGCCCTTAGAATGCACAAGGTATTGCAAGCGTCCCAAGACTTTTCTGGGATTAATAATTTCCTGGACCTCAAATTCTTGATCAGGTTTTATAGGAACGGAAGTGGATGAGGGGGAATGATGACAGAATGAGGGGGAATGATGACAGCGAAGAGACTGATAAGGATTAATGAGTGAGACGTGAAGTTAGATCTTTATTCTTAACAAAAAATATGTCTGCACCTGCAGGAGATGTTGACGGTCGGCTAAACCCCTACGTACATTATCATTAATGTATAATTTAAGCTGTAGTAGTTCAGGGTCTGATAATGGAAACATATGTCCATAGAGTATGTCAGAACCAGGGATTAGGTCGATAGGGCAATCATATACCCTATGGGGTGGTAGAGTCTCTGCTTCCTTTTTGTCAAACACATGAGTGAAATTAATGTATTGGGAAAAGAAGTGGTCTTACAGTATTGTGATTGGAAAACAACTTTACTTTCGGACCAATGGGTGGTAGGCTGATGATAACGTAACCAATGTAATCCTAATATCATTGGAAAGATAGGGGAGTTTATGACATCAAAGGTTATGAATTCACGATGATTATCAGATGTTACAGTTAACAGGGGAATAGTTTGATGTGTAATGGGACCTGTTTCAAGATGTTTTCCAGCAATAAGATGGACAGAAACAGGTTTAAGTTTTTCAACATCTGAAATTTTAATTTATAATATTTGCGTCCAAATAGCATGCATAAGCTCCTGAGTCTATGGGGTAGATTTACCAATGTCTGTCCGACAGACATCGCTGAATGCCGACAGCATACGCTGTCTGCATTTATCATTGCATAAGCAGTTCACCATATCAGTATGAGTTAACTCATCGGTATGAGTTAAGTTTAACAGTTGGATAGCATACGGTGAAATCTTACCCCAGTGAGTAGGTAGCTCTAGATGGAAGGAGGAGAAACAAACTTGCAGGTTGTTAAACTCAGCGTGGTCTTGCAACGGTGGATACAAAGTTACTCGCTAGAGGGTTTACAAAAGAATCCATATAGCAAATAAGCGTTTCACTCTGGTGACGTAAACTGGAGACGGCGATGAGATTGAGTTGAAGAGAAAAACGCTAAAATGCAGGTAAGACACAGATTAAATGGCAAAGTCCAATTCCATACGAAAATAAGCTCTAAGGAGCACAACAAACTACTTCCAAGTTAGTAGCTTCAGGTAGAAGGCTAGGTGAGTAGGAATAGGTTCCAATACAGTAAAAAAGGAATTGATCAGAGGTGATCACACTACTTCAATACCAAGCAAAGAAATGAATGATGAGGAGCCATTTATGGCAATGTAGTTACAAATGTTAACGCCCCTTAAAGGAATATATGTTGGAATAGATGATAAGGTGATATATATATATATATATATATATATATATATATCTGTCTATGGGCCCCATTAATGAAGCTTGAAGTCTTAAGACTGCAGCTACTTAGTCTATCCACCACCTAAAGTTTGGAAATCATCCCGATCCGGATGACTGACAGTCCCTGCTTGCGGGATCTGGCCACTTGCGAGCATTACAAAAGCAGTGGCTTGTGCATTATTAAATGCCCCAAAGCCAGGCGGACAGGTTTAAAGGCGCAAACCTTGTCTGCCAGGCCACTAATAAATGGGGCCCTATATATATATATATATAGTCATAATTGAGCATTACCACATGTCTTCTGTCTACTCTACATGCATACCTATATATTAAAGTGTATAGATGTCCATAATCATTATTCAGAACAACAGTGTATAATTATACAGGGCAGTGTGAATTTATCACAATGCATTTACACTTCGGAGAACTTGAAGTTTAGGCTTGCGAGAGTGAGTCTGCAACCACATATATAAAAAGCAGATTTTGATTCTTATCATAGGTGGCAAAGATAAAAATCACCTCAAACTTGCTTGTTTGGGGTGATTGACAAGCCCTGCCCTCCCGCAATTGGTTGCCCAAAAGCAGGGGGCAGGATTGAACAAAAGGGATTGATACATTTTCCTGTTAGACGTGCTAGTATCCGTCTAGATATAATAGTGAAAGACAGGTAATCCGGCCTCCAGGTTTGTGTTTTTTATAAATTGTCAACACAGTTAGATTCATTATGCAGAGCCACCACTGTTCTCTTTTATTGTGCAGAACCACCACTTTGGTATATTGTGTCATGCAGAAAGTATCCATTATAGCTGTTATAGGTATAATAACTCAGATTAACAGTCAATAAATTTTATGTGATAACTGAAATCTATTTTCTCTATCAATATAGATAAAATAGTTATTGTTAGCTGCTTAACACATCACTAGAACATTTTGTTAAACATTTGAGTTATGTCAGGGTATATTTTTCTTCAAGAGGGAGGGCCAGCAAAATGTGTCTTTGCCAGTGTTGGAGGAAATGTGTCAGTCTAGGCTCTGACATACATGTCTGGTGAAGTTGTCAGAAAGTGACCACATTATGGACAGAGGTCTTTGATCTGTGTTCTGACTTGAGGATTAAGGCTCCTAGAACCCTACTGGTCTATTTAATATTTTGAATAGAACATTACCCCTATCTAAAAAGAAATTTGCAAACTTTGCATCCACTAAATTGGCAATCACTGAAATGGAAATGTGTGGACCCTTGAACTTAAGCAGATATAGCTAATGGCATTGACTATTTTGCAAAAATGGAAAGAGACTTGAGGCTTATTGGGATATCTGGGATGCTTGGCTCAAAATGTAATGTATGATATCAAGACATTTTTATTCCTTTTTTTTTCTCTTTCCCCTTTTTTTTGCGCCCAGGAAATGTTGGATCAGTAGTTTCTGTCAATTTTCTCTTTCTTAACCTTAGAATAAAGGGTTTGCAGGTGTTCATTACAGTCTCTATGGTAGGACATTTATTAGTTTTCTGTTATATTGACTTTTTGAAAGTGTTATCATATTTCTACTTATGTATACTCACTCTCATTGTATATGTTTAATATATTGTTTACATCCATAATATTTTGGACTTTATATGGCAAGATTATTTTTGTTCATTTTTATGATGGACAGTACAACATAATGTACTTCTAAATTATAGATTATTTCTATGTATTTATCTTAAAGAGCTATTTATGCTTAAAGGGATACTAAACCCATTTTTTTATTTCATGATTCAGATAGAGCATGTAATTTTAAGCAACTTCCTAATTTACTTCTATTATTCATTTTTCTTCGTTCTCTTGGAGGCCGAATTATCAAATGAACCGAGAGTGCAGATCAGGTCCGACAGACATCGCTGAATGCAGAGAGCAATAAGCTCTTCATATTCAGCATTGCACCAGCAGCTCACAAGAGCTGCTGGTGCAACGCCGCCCCTTGCAGACTCGCGGCCAATGGGCTGCCAGCAGGGAGGTGTCAATCAACCCGATTGTACTCGATTGGTTTGAATTGTGGCGATTCCTGTCCGCCTCATCAGAGCAGGCGGACAGGGTTATGGAGCAGCGGTCTTTATAACATGGGCCCTTAAGCTCCGTACAGAGCTTGATAAATGGGCCTCTGTGTATCTTTATTTTAAAAAGCAGTGTAAGATAGGAGCCGGACCAAGAAAAAGTGATAATAGGAGTAAATTAGAAAGTTGCTTGAAATTGAATGCTTTATCTGAATCACGAAAGAAAATAATTTGGGTTTAATATCCCTTTAAGGAGCAGCGTTGAACCCTGAGTGAACGTAACACGGGATTTCATTTTTTAGATGACAATATGATGTTACTGCTTTATATCTATGACAATATTCCTTGTGTGCATTGTCTGATTTTGTTCCAATTTACCTGAGTCTAATATCATTGCGTCACTATTGTTTACTTGCCATATAACATTGTAAATCAGTAAAATAATAATAAAAAAATAAATAAAATAAAAAATAAAAATGTGTCTTTGCCTGTGTTGTTCTCTTTCCTCCACCCTATGCTTCCCAGTTTCCAAACCATTTTCTTTATCTTTTCTGATTCTATTAGCAGGGGATATGTCTGAATGTTACACTGTACATTTTAATCAAGACAGGGCTGGCACTATAATGGGGTGGTACATAGGGAGAACATATTGAGGCTTATATTTTTTTTAAGAGAATCACTCTCATATGGGGCCCACTGTAAAAGTAGTAGCATGCTCTTAAAGGGACGTGAGGCACTATTTTCTTTGGTGATTCAGATATAGGGGCCGATTTATCAAGCTCTGTATGGAGCTTGATGCTCCTGTTTCTGCGCGAGCCTGCAGGCTCGCTGAAAACAGAAGTTATGAAGCAGCGGTCTAAAGACCGCTGCTTCATAACATGTCCTCCTGCTCTGAGGCTGCGGACAGAAATCAACCGATCGAATACGATCGGGTTGATTGACACCCCCTGCTAGCAGCCACGAATCTGCAGTGGGCGGCATTGCACCAGCAGTTCACAAGAACTGCTAGTGCCATGATAAATGCCGACAGCGTATGCTGTCGGCATTTATCGATGTGCAGCGGACATCATATCCTAAATCGTATCATGTCTGCTCGCACTATGATAAATCTACCCCATAGCATGTTATTTTAACCCCTTAATGACCGAGGACGTGCAGGGTACGTCCTCAAAAAAAGGCAGTTAACGCCTGAGGACGTACCCTGCACGTCCTCGGTGTGGAAAGCAGCTGGAAGCGATCCTGCTCGCTTCCAGCTGCTTTCCGGTTATTGCAGTGATGCCTCGATATGGAGGCATCCTGCAATAACCTTACATGGCCTTCCGATGCAGAGAGAGCCACTCTGTGGCCCTCTCTGCACCGGACATCGATGGCCGGTATCGTTGGTGGGTGGGAGCTGACTTGGGAGGCGGGTGGGCGGCCATCGGTGTGCCGTGTGACGTCAAGGGGGGGCGGGATCGGGGGCGGGACTGTCGGAGGCACGCACGGACGCGTGCACGGAGGGTGGCGGGCGAGCGCGTGCACGGGGCGGGAGCGGGTGGGAACCGCTACACTACGGAAATTTTTTTTTTAGTAAAAAGTGGCCTAATCTTGTTTGTGCAAAAGCACAAAAAGAGATCGTGGAGGGGTGGGGGGTTGGTTTTGTGTGGGGGGAAGCTACACTACAGAAAAGTTTAAAATTTAAAAAAAAAAACATTTTTTCTTTTAAACTGGGTACTGCCAGACAGCTGCCAGTACCCAAGATGGCTCCCATTAAGTTAGAGTGGGAGGGTTATAGAGCTGTTTGGGGGGAATCAGTGAGGTTGGGGGCTAAGGGGGGATCGTACACAGCAGCATATGTAAATATGCTTTTAAAAAAAAACAACAACAAAAAAACAAATATAGCTTTTATTTTAGTACTGGCAGACTTTCTGCCAGTACTTAAGATGGCGGAGACAATTGTGGGGTGGGGGAGGGAAGAGAGCTGTTTGGGAGGGATCAGAGGGTCTGATGTTTCAGGTGGGAGGCTGAGCTCTACACTAAATCTAATATTAACCCTGCAAGCTCCCTACAAGCTACCTAATTAACCCCTTCACTGCTAGCCATAATACACGTGTTATGCGCAGCGGCATTTAGCGTCCTTCTAAATACTAAAAAGCAACGCCAAAGCCATATATGTCTGCTATTTCTGAACAATGGGCATCCCAGAGAAGCATTTACAACCATTTGTGCCATAATTGCACAAGCTGTTTGTAAATGATTTCAGTGAGAAACCTAAAATTGTGAGAAATGTAACGTTTTTTTTAAGTTGATCGCATTTGGCGGTGAAATGGTGGCATGAAATATACCAAAATGGGCCTAGATCAATACTTGGGGTTGTCTACTACACTACACTAAAGCTAAAATTACCCCAAAAAGCTCCCTACATGCTCCCTAATTAACCCCTTCACTGCTGGGCATAATACACGTGTCGTGCGCAGTGGCATTTAGTGGCATTCTAATTACCAAAAAGCAACACCAAAGTCATATAAGTCTGCTATTTCTGAACAAAGGGGATCCCAGAGAAGAATTTACAACCATTTGTGCCATAATTGCACAAGCTGTTTGTAAATAATTTCAGTGAGAAACCTAAAGTTTGTGAAAAAATTTGTGAAAAAGTGGACGATTTTTTTTTATTTAATCGCATTTGGCGGTGAAATTGTGGCATGAAATACGCCAAAATGGGCCTAGATCAATACTTTGGGTTGTCTACAAAAAAAAAATATATACATGTCAATGGATATTCAGAGATTCCTGAAAGATATCAGTGTTCTAATGTAACTAGCGCTAATTTTGAAAAAAAAAAAAAAAAGGTTTGGAAATAGCAAAGTGCTACTTGTATTTATGGCCCTATAACTTGCAAAAAAAAGCAAAGAACATGTAAACATTGGGTATTTCTAAACTGAGGACAAAATTTAGAAAGAATTTAGCATAGGTGTTTTTTGGTGGTTGTAGATATGTAACAGATTTTGGGGGTCAAAGTTAGAAAATGTGTTTTTTTTTTCGATTTTTCCTCATATTTTATAATTTTTTTATAGTAAATTATAGGATATGATGAAAATAATGGTATCTTTAGAAAGTCCATTTAATGGCAAGAAAAACGGTATATAATATGTGTGGGTACAGTAAATGAGTAAGAGGAAAATTACAGCTAAACACAAACACTGCAAAAATTTAAAAATAGCCTTGGTCCCAAACGGACAGAAAATGGAAAAGTGCTGTGGTCATTAAGGGGTTAAATATCTTTCAAATTTATTTCTGTTATCAAATTTGCTTCATTTTCTTGGTATCCTTGTTGAAGGAGCAGCAATGCACTACTGTGACCTAGCAGTACACATTTGGTGAGCCAATGACAAAGGTCAATATCCCAGTAATGCATTGCTGCTCCTGAGCCTACCTATTGGCTAGATTACGATTTGTGCGTTAAGGTAAAAAAGCAGCGTTAACAGGTCCTAATGCTGCTTTTTTACACCCGCTACTATTACGAGTCTTGCAGGTTTAGGGGCACCGCACACTTCTTTGTCCTTACCGCAAAACGACTTACGTAAAACTTCGTAAAGTCTTTTTTCTATGGGACTACCATAGTGCCGGTATTACGAGTCTGTCCTGGGAGGCCAGAAAGTGAGCGGTACACCCTCTACCTCCACGATCCCTAACGCATTAAAAAGTTTTGCAAGTCTCAAAATTATGTTTTGAAAAAATGAGAGTTACAGTATCTAGAACCTCACATCACCATCTTCTTACAGTGATGAATATGGGGCATAGACAAACCTTGCTCTGTACAGTGACGTGTGGAGATTTGATGATATTTTAAACCTCGTAACTTAGAGGTTTCACAATTTATAGGGGTTTCTCATGAAATGCTTGTGCAATGCTGCCCCCTGCAGATTTGCTGCTAATTGGCCGCTAGCAGGGGATGTCAATCAACCCAATCATATCCAAACGGGCTGATTGCTGTCCGCTGCATCAGAAGTGGCGGACGAGTTAAAGGGAAATTATACACACATATTTTTTGTAGCTGTTTTGGTTTTAGTGTGTTTTGAACATGTAGTGTATCTCTAATGAGCGTTGGAAACATAATATAACTATTATTTTTTTATTCATGATTTCTCAATTTTTTTTCACAAATAACAAGCCCAAATTGTTTCTGATAATACCTTCGGACGCTCTGGCTATGCACTCTCCTGTGAACACTCCATGTAGAGCGCATGCTCTCCTTCAGCGTAGGATCGCAACGATTCTATGGGCTCTGATACAATCCCATGCTTGTCATTGGCGGTAGTGCTACTAGTATATAATATATCAGTATATGGAAAGCTGTTCCCTCGCAAAGTTTCAAAAGCCAGTCCAGCACAGTAGGATACACAGCAGGATACACAGCACCGCTGGTAATAACGGAGAACTCCTCCCTTGGCTCTGTAATGTAGTAACTCACAAAAATTCCAAATCAATGTAAGAAAAAAACCATGTGTAAAAAAAGTCTAAAATATACGTTTAATTATATCATGCTTAAAACAAAAACAGGGTTAATAAAGGCTTATTTAAGCCAGACTGTTTACATGCAGTTTTTTCATCATGTTGATTTGAAAGGTTTTGGGAGTTACTAAATTGCAGAGCCAGGGCCGGCTTGTCATTGGGACTAACAGGGTCCCATGGACCCAGGCGGCACTTGACAGGGAGTGGCCCTTCAATCAGTAATAATATCACATTTATTATAGTCAGACTGCCGCTCCTGTCTGTCTCTCTGTCTATGTCTAGACCACCATCTCCAGTAAGTCAGTGAGTGACTGTCTGTTCTCTCACCAGTCACTCTGGATATGATACCCGGCCCTGGGTTGGTATTCTTTGACAACCCTCAACGTCAGCGGGTCAGCAGCTAGCTTGGCCCTAATGGTCAGTGGCACTGACGCTGGCTCCTCCTCCTAAATCCTAACCTACCTGTCCTTAGTTGTCTGAGTTAGTCTTACTCACTCTCAAGACATTGAGAGTGAGAGCAACTCAGACAACTAAGGACAGGTAGTAGGTAGGTAGGTAGGTAGGGTCAGTAGTCAGTAATAGTCAGTGGGTGGGATAATGGGATTGACATGACAGGCACGCCGCACAACAAGTCATCGTCAGCCTCAGGAGCGACATTGAAGACAGTCTCTGGGCTGCCTGTATCTAGGGGTCTCTCACTCTGGGGTCAGACCGTCAATGGGTGGGATTTGAGAGCTGAGGAAGGGGTTTTCAGTTGTTACCAGCAAGTTGAGAACTAGTTTATGAATGTAAAGAGTAAGTGGTGAGTACGGAGTATGGTCCTAACTGCAATGATGATATAAGCACATAGAACATCCGAAACATAATTTTTTTCTCACAACCCTGGATGAAAAAAAACACAACAGTGCAGGCGAAGGGGTTGCGTGACCATGCTTTTGTGATTTAGCAAGTACGTTCATGTACAAACTGCACTTACTTTTTAAGGTTGTGGGGGAGTATAATACAAATTTTAATAAGCAAATAGTGATGTTGCGAACCTAAAAATTTGGGTTCGCGAACGGCGAACGCAAACTTCCACAAATGTTCGCGAACGGGAGAACCGGGCGAACCTCCATAGACTTCAATAGGCAGGCAAATTTTAAAACCCACAGGAACTCTTTCTGGCCACAATAGTGATGGAAAAGTTGTTTAAAGGGGACTAACACCTGGACTGTGGCATGCCGGAGGGGGATCTATGGCAAAACTCACATGGAAAATTACATAGTTGATACAGAGTCTGGTTTTAATCCATAAAGGGCATAAAAAAAAAAAAAGGGCATAAAAAAAAAAATGGAAAAAAACACACTTTTTCTAACTTTGACCCCCAAAATCTGTTACACATCTACAACCACCAAAAAACAACCATGCTAAATAGTTTCTAAATTTTGAGTTTAGAAATACCCAATGTTAACATGTTCTTTGCTTTTTTTGCAAGTTATAGGGAAATAAATACAAGAAGCACTTTGCTATTTCAAAACCACTTTTTTTCAAAATGAGCGCTAGTTACATTGGAACCCTGATATCTGTCAGGAATACCTGAATTTCCCTTGACATGTATATATTTTTTTTAGAAGAGATCCCAAAGTATTGATCTAGGCCCATTTTGGTATATTTCATGCCACCATTTCACCGCCAAATGCGATCAAATAAAAAAAAATTGCTCACTTTTTCACAAACTTTAGGTTTCTCACAGAAATTATTTACAAACAACTTATGCAATTATGGAATAAATGGTTGTAAATGCTTCTCTGGGATCCCCTTTGTTCAGAAATAGCAGACTTATATGGCTTTGGCGTTGCTTTTTAGTAATTAGAAGGCTGCTAAATGCCACTGCGCACCACACGTGTTTTATGCCCAGCAGTGAAGGGGATAATTAGGGAGCATGTAGGGAGCTTGTAGAGTTAATTTTAGCTTAAGTGTAGTGTAGTAGACAACCCAAAGTATTGATCTAGGCCCATTTTGGTATATTTAATGCCACCATTTCACCGCCAAATGCGATCAAATTTAAAAAAACTTACATTTTATTGCAATTTTAGGTTTCTCACTGAAATTATTTACAAACAGCTTGTGCAATTATGGCACAAATGGTTGTAAATGCTTCTCTGGGATCCCCTTTGTTCAGAAATAGCAGACATATATGACTTTGGTGTTGCTTTCTGGTAAATAGAAGGCCGCTAAATGCTGCTGCGCATCAATTGTGTATTATGGCTAGCAGTGAAGGGGTTAATTAGGTAGTTTGTAGGGAGCTTGCAGGGTTAATTTTAGCTTTAGTGTAGAGATCAGCCTCCCACCTGACACATCAGACCCCCTGATCCCTCCCAAACAGCTCCCTTCCCTCCCCCACCCCACAATTGTCTCCGCCATCTTAAGTACTGGCATAAAGTCTGCCAGTACTAAAATAAAAGGTTTTTAATTTTTTAAAATATTTTTTAAGCATATTTACATATGCTGTGGTGTAGCATCCCCCCTTAGCCCCCAACCTCCGTGAATCCACCCAAAACAGCTTTCTAACCCTCCCCATCTGCCTTATTGGCGGCCATCTTGGGTACTGGCAGCTGTCTGCATATATTTCACAGTCAAAAAAGTGTTTTGTTTTTTTAAATGTTCACTTCTGTTACACCAGATATGAGTGGTGGCACTGGGCAAGTGGGCACAGTATACGCTGTGAGCCTGACACACACGCTGGCAGGCAGGCAGGCAACTGCAATTAGATTACACAGGGAAAAAAAAAAAGCAGACTGATGTTCTAGCCCTAAAAAGGGCTTTTTGGGGTGCAACAGAGATCAGATGAGTCCTTCAGGACTGTAGTGGACACTGAATACACTAGCCTAGCTATCAATTTCCCTATTAAATCACCAGCAGCTACACTGTCCATCCTCTCACTAAGAATGCAGCTTCCGAATTAATCTAAAATGGATGCTGTCCAGGAGGTGGGAGGGTCTGGGAGGGAGTGTCTGCTGCTGAATGGCTGGAATGTGCCTGCTGACTGTGAGGTTTAGGGTCAAAGTTTACTCAATGATGACGAATAGGGGGCGGATCGAACTATTCGCCGGCGAACTATTCGAGACATAACTATAAGCAAAGTGATTGGTGAGGAGGAATGGTGAAGGTGTGCTGAATTTGTTTGTTGGCTCTGCCCTTCTCTAAGTGCGGCCCATTATAGCATCAAACACATGCTGGAATCGTAAGGTAAAGTTTAAAAAACTTTTTTAATGTGCATATCACTTTCATGTAACTGTTATCTGCTTTTTAAATCTGTAATATTGTTTTATATTAAATGCTGAAAAATTGTCTGCACACTGGCCCTTACGACCGCTGCTTTTTACCACCTTTTTCCAGCGATCTGGAAACTACGGGGGTAGATTGCAGCATCCGCTGCTTGTTAAATATACCCCATAGTCTGAGAGCTGTTAAAATCCCTTTATAGAAGGTGAGATATGTTACAGACACTTTCTTTTTATGGAAATTAATTTCCAGTAGTTTTCTTTTTAATTTTTAGATGAAAATCCTCGCCACAGTGGAAAAGATTCTGAATAAATGAAAAATTAATTTAAAAAATTACAATTGTTAAAACCCTTACTGAGCAAACTTGCCCATTATACTCATCATGTCCATATACAAAAAGCATTCAGATTGTTTAACACTTATCATGAACATCAGTCTAATTGCAAAAAACAGACTCCATTAACCCATATTGGATTTAAGTGCTCTGCATCCATTATTGGCATTTCCAAGTGCCATTGTGGGAAAATGGAGATTGGATTTCATGAGAGTTAACAATCTTGGCTGTGTTTGACTTGGAAAGATTGTGATCACTTTGTTGACATTTCCATTTTTCCAATATCTGAAAAAAAAACTCCACAAAGATTGGAATCAACTTAAAAATGATATAAATAGTACAATATGTAACCTCTTAAAAATATGCTGAAATGAGAACTAGAACAAGAAATATAGATTAAAAAAAAACAGTTGAATGTGAGCAGAGAAGACAAAATGAGAAGAGATAAAAGAAATATGTACAAAATGCATAAGGGATTGAGAAAGACTTATATCAAATACAAATTGGGTAGTTCAAAATATTGTCTCAGAGCGGTAACATCTGTAAAATAAACCACTCAGTCACTAATCTTGGGGTAGTAAGATTGTCTTCAACCAATAAGTAATTGCACTAAATAGGGACATGTGTGTTAGAAAGATGGGGCTGGGGATACACTGAGTCTCAGGGGCCGATTTATCAAGGGCCGAATGGCCCTTAATGCCCCTGCTTCCGCGCAAGCCTTCAGGCTTACTGGAAACTGGTCCGCCGCCTCTGAGGTTGCGGACATCAGTCTGCCCTATCATGTACGATCAGGTTGATTGACACCCCCTGCTAGCGGCCGATTGGCGGCAAATCTGCAGGGGGCGGAACTGCACAAGCAGTTCACTAGAACTGCTTGTGCAATGTTAAATGCCGACAGCGTATGCTTTAATGTCCGCCAGACTTTGATAAATCGGCCCCAATATCTCTATTCCCAAAGAAATTAAAGTTTCATGATTCAAATAGAGAATGCAATTGAAAAATTGCAATATACTTCTATTATCATTGAAAAATTACAATATACTTCCATTATCAAAACATGCACATTCTTTTTATATGCACACTTTGAGGCTCCAGCTCCTAATGAGTGTGTGCAAAATGCATAGTATACAGTATATGCATTTTGTGATTGGCTGATGGCTGTCACCTGATACAGGAGAAGGGAAAATTGGATTAACTTTGAGATTGAGCAGAAAATATTCTACTGCTCACTTAAAATTCAAAGTAAGTGCTATTGGATTGTTTTTGTTGTTGTTGCTAGTCTACTGTATTTAGTGATCGTTTAACTATGATATATAATCTATAGTTATAGAATGTAATCTACTTCTCATGACAAACATTCAAATGTTGGAGCCTTTGTATTTTCCCATTACTGAGGTATTACTCTGTTATTTAGCAATATTTGGTAAAGCTTTTTCCAATATTTTAGTAACCTACGTACCTCTTCCTGACAATTGATGCTTTTATACTTCTTAAATCTATAAGTAAAATAAAACAACACACACACTAGATATGTCACAATATGATGAAGCAAATAATGATTCGGAAATCAAATACTGAACTAAAATAGTAATAGTACAAACATCAAAAATAAAATAATAATCACAATCTAGTTATCCAAACTATATAGGGCTAGATTATGAGTGGAGTGCAATATCTTATAGATAGATTATGAGTGGAGTGCACGGAAATGTGCGCTGGTATTATAGGTGCGGTGCAATGCCCGGAAGCCAACTGTTTTCTTTATTTTGGGGGCAATTGGGACAACTTTTTTTATTTAACCAAAGGTCTGATCTTTGGTTAATTGAGCTTAGCGCAACGTTTATGGGTTATCTAGAAGATAAGGTTGTGTTTATCGGTAATTGGGGGGCAAACTTGGTGCTCTATCGCAGATTTATAGATTATATTTTTATTATTTGGAGGGGTGATATAGAAATATTTGAGTTTTTTATGGATGATCTGAAAGACAAACATTTTGGTCTAGATTTCACTCATGAAATCAGTAAAACCCATATAAACTTTCTAGATCTGGATATAGACATCATAGATGGTAATTTATAAACTAAAACTCATTTTAAAGCAGTCGATTCAAATAACTATATACATAATGACAGACAATATACCCAAGAATCAGTTCACAAGAGTAAGAAAAAACTGCTCTAGACTTATAGACTTTGAGGAACAAGCTGATCAACTTGAAACCAAATTCAATCAGAGGAGATATGATAAGAAATTGATAAAAGAAGCTAGGAAACTAGCAAGAGGAAGGGAAAAATCTGAACTACTAAAAAGGAAACCCAAAATAGATAAAATTAAGGATACACTATGGACACCATTCATCACAGAGTACAACATAAATCACAAAGAATTAAGAAACATCTTCAATAAACATTGATACATACTTCAAAGAGACCCCATTATGGGTGAACTACTTTCAGATAGACCAGAGATAGTCTTTAAAAAGGCCAAGAATTAAAAATCTATTTTAGCCCTGAGTGTTCCAAGGAAGCCAAGCAACACATACATAGAGGTTGATATGAACAATAAAAAACTGATGGGTTTTTACCCATGTATAGGGTGTAAAGCATGTAGTTTCAGCAATAAAACCAAACAGGTAACATCTAGCTCCGCAAACAAAGAGTGTGAGATAAGAGATTGCATCAGGTGCACAGATAGGAATGTGGTGTACTTAGCACAATACCCGTGTAAAAAACAGCATTTAGGGGAGACCTCCCGCCCCTTGAAAGATAGAATAAGGGAGCACCTCCTTAACATAGAACATAGGTTTAAGAGTCACCTGCTATCTCGCCATTTTAAAGAGTTTCATGATCAAAGCACAAGGGGTTTTAAATATTGGGGCATAATAAAAATTAAAGGAGACCTAAGGGGGGGAGACATAAATAAAACATTGTTAAGGGCAGAAACAGAATTAATTTTCTTATTTAAAAGTTTAGAACCAATGGGACTTAATGTTGAGTTGGATTTGAATTCCATTATGGAATGATATAGGTAGGGCCCACTAAAATTTGAGCACTAGCACTAGTCACCAAAATATTGAGTATTTGTAATGTCTTTATTGTATTATAATAAATATTTTAGCAAATATATATATATATATATATATATATATATATATATATATATATATATATATAAAATAACACACTTTTAAGTTGAGTTATATTTGAAATTTCATTGTAGAATGACTAATAGAGGGAACACCATAATTTGAGCACTAGCATTATTGATAAAAGAATATTATATTATCTGTATATATATATATATATATATATATATATATATATATATATATATATATATATATATATATATACATGTATATATCTATTCATAAGGTTCTTTTGAATATATATACACTTTAGGGGAATATATCACCATTATTGTATTCATAAATATATTAAATTTCCTTATCGCATTGTGAATAATGATTTTAATTTATTAAGGGAGCATATCATTATCAATACATCTAACGTACACTTAATGATTTTTAAATAAGTTGTTACTGTAAACATTTAGCCCACTTTTAATTTTATTTTAATTTTATTATATATTTTCTATTTTTTATTTATCCAACTTTTTTTTATATATCCCACTTCTATTGCATTAATAGTTCATTGGTAGCAATAGATTTGTTTTATTAGATATGCTTTTGAATAAATTGCTTTTTAATAATATACTTGGCCCCAAGAAAAAAGAAGTATAAGTCTCAAAGTATAGCTATACGAAGAATTATGCCTTTAAGAAAGTATCAAAGGAAGATCATCAATTAAGGAATCAACGGATAAATAGGGGAGTATGGGTAAGAAAAGTTCCATCTTGAAAAAGGCTGTAAAGCTGAAACGCGTAGATGATGATGATAAGCCGTTTTTAACTCCAATATCAGAGCGCTGTGATGAGTTAAATGCAACTTGCATTTGATACATTTATGTTGGATACTTTGGAAACTTTCTATACTTATTATACTTCACTCAAAGACCTCTTCAAATTACCCGGTAATCCGCTACTTTCATTGGTTCATCTGAAACCTGTGACCTGAAAACGTGACCCGGAACTAAGATCTGGAAAAGGCAACCCACAGTAGAGAACGGTAAAGTCCTGAAAGGTGATACACCGGATGCCGGATCCAAGGGTAAGCTTAGTCACGCTACGTGGAAGCGGAGAAATCGTTAAGGATTTCGGATTCTGGGGAAAGAATGAGTCATGGACTAAGTAGACACCATTATTGTAAAGTATTGAAGTCAAGTATACCACATTTATTACATCCAATAACAGCAGAACTTTTACCCTACCCCCTTTTCATACAGTATATATACAGGAACTTTCCATCTGCTAGCGGAAATTGTTATGAAATGCCTGTTATGAACTGCCTACTTTGGATATAAAGAGCCATATTCCTGGACAGACATCGTATTTTTTAAAACAGTATTTTTTATAACTTTATATTTTTTGATTGTAAGAGGAGCCATTCCTCCAACATTTCACCCCATTTTTATTACAATAATAATTTTGATTTGATTTCCATACATTGTATACCACCAGTGTTTTTTAATGTAGCATTTTTTATATTCTTTTGTCTATAAATATTAAATTATATATTTCATTTAAGATTTTTTGGGTATATAATTTTATCTAAGTATTAGTCTGATTATCACTGATCTCCCATATAGCTGCTTGTTTTTAGCGCTCCCTTGAATTGTTTATTTTTTATTTTTTATTAGCGCAATGTGAAACCTTGATTTTGTGGTAGCATTAACCAGCCACTTCTAATGGCTGGTTATTTAACGTGCGCCCGTAAACAAGACATTTGCCCCTTTATGGGTGGACATTAAGATAGCTCTCTAGTCATAATCTAGCCCATAATATAGTAATATAACTTGAGAAACTCCTATAAATACTCATGGAGCATAGAGTAGTTATACAATGTATGAATCAAAATGTAAAATAATAAAACATTATACCAATTACATTCATTTATATATTCTCCACCTATTTCATTGAACTGTATTGGGTCTAAATATTAGGAAGAACTACTAAGTTATTATTAATAGATTTACAAAATAAAAATCAATGCCAAGCTGAGACCTGTGCATAGCTACCAGGCAGAACTATTGTGAATACTGTCACCTATGCCCCATACTGTGGTTGTAATGAGACAAAGAATGAACATAAACAATTTGTTGCTCAGTCTCACCAGCCCCCCAACAACCCTCTTATACCAACCTCAGTGATAACAATCTGGAGAAAGCGCAGTAAAGTAAGCAGCTCACTTGAGTATTTGATTTGTTCTAGTGACTCATTGATAAATGGTTCTGTTTGTCACCTCTCTTCTAAAGAAAACTAACTTTATGTAAATGGCTTAACTGGTAGCTGCATAATCCCAGAGGGGTTACTGTATTTTAGCATTGTTTGTTACAGTGCTAATTAGCCTTTTTTTATTACAGCATCCAGTGTTGCATGATTCCTATTGATGCTTTATGAATGAGCACCAAGCCAATGCCTGGCTTGCTTTAAAGGGACAGTCTACTTCAGAATTTTTATTATTTTGAAAGATAGATAATCCCTTTATTACCCATTCACCAGTTTTGAATAACCAACAGTTATACTAATATACTCTTTAACTCTGTAATTACCTTGTATCTAAGCTTCTTCAGACTGCCCCTTGATCTCAGTTCTTTTGACAGACTTGCATTTTAGTCAATCAGTGCTGACTCATAAATAACTCCATGGGAGTGAGCACAATGTTATCTGTATGGCACACATGAACTAGCACCGTCTAGCTGTGAAAAAAATGTCAAAATGCACTGAGATAAGAGGCGACCTCTTAGAAATTAGCATATGAGCCTAACTAGGTTAGCTTTCAACAAAGAATACCAAGAGAACAAAGCAAGTTTTATGCTAAAAGTAAATTGGAAAGTTTTTTTTTTAAATTGCATGCCCTATCTGAATCATGAAAGTTACATTTTGACTAGACTGTCCCTTTAACTTTCTAACTAGTCAAATGAGTGTTTCAATTTGAGCTGTCCTATTACTGGCATTATACTACATTGCATAGGTACTTTCAGGCTTATGAGTTCTGACAAATCGCCATAGAGTATGTACAAATTTAAGGTAATATACCGCTGAAAAAAGTGACTTTACAACGTGAGATCAGAAGATAGCATTTTTATAGTTGGCAGTTTTAGGGTGTAACAGTGTGAGAATGGTCTATTAACTTAGAATTTCTGAGGTGAAAAATTGTTTATTTTATAGAACGGCAAAGGCAAATTGAAAATCTATATTTGTGACAATTGTTTTTGCAGGACCACTGTAATAAGCTTATGTATAAGTGAAATTCAGGATCCTGTAGTGCAGATGTCTGTAAAAAAAAAAAAAAAATCTTGCTGCATGAATAACGTTTCCATAACTGTTGTCAAATTCATACAGTAAATGTTTTCAGAAGTTAAAAATATGCACAGTCAGTAGTAGCGCTTAGACATGTCATGTTGTCTATCTGTCATTCTGACCCTAGATGGAATAATAAACATCAGTTTTTTTTACTGAGTACTGCTGAGGATTGTATATATTTGTTATACTTTATGGGAGTTTTTTTGTCACCCCCTACAGTGTTTTGTTTTTTTTGGCTACAAATAATTGAATCAAGACGTGATGAGCTTATGAGCTAAACTTATGAAAAACTTGCTTTTTTAGGTTAACACATTTTGCTATAAAAACATAAATGCAAACTATGTATTATATGTACAGTGCAGAGGACAGCTCCATCCATCATTCACATTTCTACTGCTAGTTGCTGTAAGGGCGCAAGAAGGGACAGCAGGCACTATCTAGCAGCAGAGATACTTCCTCATAGCTTTAACTCGCCTTGATTAGGAGATTTGAGCGATATAGGAAAATTAACAAACGCAACAAAGTGACGTTATTTAATCCTCTATAGCACTGCCATTACAAGTTTAAAAAAACCTGGATTGTGCGGGCGATATGGTGCTTTAAAGCTCCATACTGCACCAAAAACAAGCGCTGTTTTGACGTGCTCGTGCGCGCTTTCCCTATAGACATCAATGGGGAGAGCAGGTCAGAAAAAAGTCTAACACTTGCGATTGCGGAAAGAAAAGCTCCGTAACGCAGCCCCATTGATGTCTATAGGGACAAGAAAAGTTACGTTTAAACCTAACACCCTAACATAAAGCCTATGTCTAAACACCCCTAATCGCCGCCACATACATAATGTTATTTATCCCTAATCTGCTGCTCCCAATATCGCTGCCACCTAAATAAAGTTATTAACCCCTATTCCGCCGCACCCCAACAACACCACCACTATATTAAAGTTATTAACCCCTATTCCACCACACCCCAACATCGCTGCCACTATATTACTATATTAAAGTTGTAAACCCCTATTCCGCCGCTCCCCAACATCGCCACAACTAAATAAAGTTGTTAACCCCAAAATCTCTGGCCTCCCACATCACTACCACTAAATAACCCTATTAACCCCTAAACCACCAGCCCCCCACATCGCAAACAACCTAAATTAAACTATTAACCCCTACACCTACCCCTAAACCTAACATAACCCTAAGCCTATACCTAACTCTAACACCCCCTAACTTTAACATAATTAAAATTATTAACTAAATAATAACTATTTAAACCTAAATACATACTTACCTGTAAAATAAAACCTAAGCTAGCTACAATATAACTAATAGTTACATTGTAGCTAGCTGAGTTTTTTTTATTTATTTCACAATTAAGTTTGTATTTATTTTAACTAGGTAGACTAGTTAGTAAATAGTTATTAACTATTTACTAACTACCTAGTTAAAATAAATACAAACTTACCTGTCAAATAAAACCTAAGCTACCTTACACTAAAACCTAACATTACAAAAAAATAAAAAAACACTAAAATCACAAAAAATAAAAAAAACTACCATTACACAAACAAACAAACGAAATTATCCAAATAAATTATTCCTATTCTAATACCCTTAAAAAAAAAAAAAAAAAAAACACCCCAAAATAAAGAAGCCTAATCTAGAATAAACTACCAGGGGTCCTTAAAAGCACCTTTTGTAGGGCATTGTCCTAAGTTAAACAGCTCTTTTGCTACAAAAAACAAACTCCCCCTAACAGTATACAAACCCTCACCCCCCAAACTACCAAGGGCCCTTAAAAGGGCCTTTTGGGGGCCCTTAAAAGGGCCATTTGTAGGGCATTGCCCTAAGTTAAACAGCTCTTTAGCTACAAAAAGAACAAACACCCCCTAAAAAAATAAATTTCACAAAATAACAAACAAATTATCAAAAATAATAAAAATGATTCCTATTCTAATACCCATTAAAAAAACACCCCAAAAATAAAAAACCTAATCTAGAATAAACTACCAATGGCCCTTAAAAGGGCCTTTTGTAGGGCATTGCCCTAAAGGTATCAGCTCTTTTTGTGAAGAAAAAAAAATACAAATACCCACTAACATTACAACCCCCACCCCCCAAACCCACAAAATAATACAAAAAAAACTATCTAAAAAAAATAAGCTACCCATTGCCCTGAAAAGGGCATTTGGATGGGCACCCTAACCCTTAAAAGGGCATTTAGCTCTTTTACATGCTCAAACTCTAAACTAAAAAAAAAACATCAAAAACTGTAAGTGGGTCTTTGTTTTTTTTTTTATGTCCCCCTTGAACAATCTTCATCCAGGCACCGAGAAATCTCCATCCAGCCAGCCTCTTCTATCTTCATCCCGGCTGCGAAGTCCTCATCCAAGCGGCGAGAAGTCTTCATCCAAGCTTTCTCTTCAATCTTCATCCAGGTGGCATCTTCTATCTTGATCCCGGCGGCGTGGAGCGGATCCATCCTGAAGACATCCGGCACGGAGCATCCTCTTCATATGGTCCATCCAATAGAATGACAGCTGCTTAAATCCTGTTGGCTGATTTGAACAGCCAATAGGATTTTATCAGCTCTAATTCCTATTGGCTGATTCAAATTTTTCAGCCAATAGGAATGCAAGGGACGCCATTTTGAAATGACTTCCTTTGCATTGAAGATTCAGTGTACGGCGATGTCAGGAGTGGCAGATTAGGAGTTAATAAGTTTAATATAGTGTTTGCGATGCGTTTTCTGAGCCAGAACGCAAAACTCGTAATACCAGCGCTTTTGGAATCCCATTAAAAATGTCATTTTTAAGAATGCTGTACTGACGTTACGTTACAGGATAAAAGGCTTGCGGTACACCTATACCGAAAAGACTTGTAATGGCTGCGGTGCTGTTTTAACGCTGAAAATACCATATTTTCAGCGTTAAAAGATGAACGCACAGACTTGTAATCTAACTGTATATAAGCAGGACAAGGTTTGGTGGAACCATCATTTTTTTGGCTAATATCTAGAGAAAAACTTAATACCCAGAGGATTAAGAATACAGCTTTTCCTGGCATTTGAATTTTAGGATAAAAACTTAAATATAGAACGGGAACAAGCTTTATCAGAATGTTCAAATAAACTAATGAATATTTTGATTAAACACGATACCGCTGAGTATACCAGACTAGATGAATTGATTACAGCCCAAAATGAACAACTAAAACAGTTTGAGACTCTGAAAGAGTTTGAGTCTTCCTATAAAAAGTACCAAAAAGAATTGGATAAATATGAAGAGGATATTAAACACACTAAAATGGGGAAACTGAATAGGGACCTAGAAGATTTAAAAAAAAAAAAAAAAAACAGAGTGTATAAATGGAAAAAGGAAATGTAATCCTAATAATTTAAATAAACCCAGTCCCAGGATAACTATCATCCAAAGTGACACTGAAACTGAGGGAGAAGAACCTGATACCCCAAGTGAGGACCCGTTACTCCCCATTCCCACCCATTCTAATGTCACCAGCACAGATAGATGCAAAAGGAAGGGCTTTTTAGAGGAATAGGAAAGTTCCTGTTCAGATCAGAAGAGGTAGGAGGGGCAAGCAAAAAAGTTCCCAAGATAAAAAACACAAGAGACAAAAGAAAGGGAAAGAAACCTTACAAAAGGAGCCCCAGTCTCTTCTCCAGACTGAGAATGAAGCAATGAAAGTAATCAATTTATCTAAGAGAATGTTGTCTGAAGATCATGTCAGCTTATTATCTAAATGACTATAATTTTGTCCTAGTTCCACATTAGAAAAATTCGAGAATATAAAAGACATTCAACTTTACTTAAGGAAATTACTTTTAAAAAAAAATTAAAAATGATACAAGATAATAGAGACCATAAGGAAATTATACAGTGGTCTGCTGAAGAATTGAGTACACTACAGGATATGGAAGAATTATTACAAGAGAACGAATTAGATACCCCCTCTAAATGGAGACATTGCTTGATCAATAAATCTAAATATATACCCAAAACTTCTAACACTCCTAGCATACAGATATTTAATGACATATTATGCAAAAAAATCTCCAGTCTTGAAATCAAATCACCAGTAAAAAATCTAAGTAAAGGAGAAAAGATAGCATTGTCTGAAATCCAAAAGTGGGATGACACAATCATATGAAAAGCAGATAAAGGGGGCAACATAGCTGTCTGGCCCGCTGACATGTATCTGAAAGAAACTGACAGACAACTAAAAGACACAACCTGCTATGAGAAATTATGGAGCAATCCAGTTCATACAATTTCATACAGAATATAAAGACCTGATTAGATTTGCCAGAGTACATGGCATCCTAAGAGATAAAGAGAGAAAGTTTCTTACTGTAGTCAATCCTAATATCTCCACTCTTTATCTTATTCCTAAGAATGATAAAAACAGTAAACATCCCCCTGGACGCCCTATAGTGTTGGGTAATGACAATTTGACAGAGAAGGCCAGTCAATATGTTGATGCAAGACTGCGCAGATTTTTAACCCAAATGCCATCTTACATTAAAGACACAATGGAAACATTACAACAATTACAGGGAATCCAGTTAGGCCCCACTACATGGTTAGTCACGGCAGATGTGGAGGCTCTTTACACAAGTATAAAACATGAATTAGGATTAAAAGCTGAAAAGTATTACCTAGATATGTCAACAGATGAAGATGAGAATTATGATAACTTTGTGTTACAATTATTGGAATTTGTACTGAAGAAAAACTTTTTCGTATTTAATGACAGATTCTACTTGCAGACAAGAGGGACTACATACATATGCAAATGTATTCCTAGGCTGGTGGGAGCACAATACAGTATTCACAGATGTAAATGAACAATATACACAATACATACCCCCTTCGTTAAGATTTATTGATGATATACTGTTTTTATGTGAAGGCACAAAATAAGAACTTGATGCTTTTCTGGTACTATTCAACAACAACAACCTTAACATAAAACTCATATACCAGTCAAGCAAAACAGAAATATCTTTTCTTGACTTGAGATTATTTAAGAAAAAGAATGGATCTTTAGGCACTGATCTATTCAGGCAAGATACAGCAACCAATACCATCCTTTACAGTACTAGTGCCCACTCCCCAGCACAATTAAATATCTACCTATAGGGGAATTCTTGCACACAAGAAGGAACTGTTCAGAAGATGAATTGTTTAAAAGAAGAGCTAAAGAATTAGAAAACAGACTAAGTAAGAGGGGCTATAGCCAAACATCTATCAAAAAAGCTAAAAGAAGAGCTCTACATACCAAAAGGCAAGATCTACTACAACCTAAATCACGCAAACAGGATTGTAAAACCAGACTAGTATTAACTTATAACTCACAAACTAATAACATCCTCAAAATAGTGCAAAAACATTGGCACATTCTACAGTCGGACAACATCCTGAGGGAGCTCATAGGCCCCACGGTGGATGTTAGCTACAGAAGAACCAAAAATCTTAAAGACTTACTAAGTCCAAGTCATTTTGTACGGAATACAAAACCAGGGACCATGAACATACATGGTTCCCATCCCTGTGGATCTTGCTCCTGTTGTCAGCATATGAAAAAAACACTCTCAATCGACGATAGATTTGGCAAAACGCACATAATTCGCTCTTATATAAGCTGTTACAGTATAGGAATCATCTATCTGTTAAAATGTTAATACCAAAAAGTATATGTAGCTATGAAGTTACGCAAAATATGCGTAAGTCTCCAAGAACATCTTTGAAGTATTAAAAACGTGGCCAACGATCTAGAGAAAAAGAAAACCATTACCTCTGTGGCCTATCACTTCTACAAATACCATCAAGCCAAAGTGAAAGACCTAGAATGTTGTGGCATACAAAAAAAATCAGCTTCGGAATAAGAGGAGGTGATATGGAGAAAGTTTTACTCCAAAATGAAAGCAGATGGATTTATTTGTTGAATGCAGTTCAGCCCCATGGGCTCAATGAACACAACAACTATTTCTCTTATATGTAATGATGATGATACATTAAAATAATAAAAAATGCACAATGTAGGTTGAGACATTTGACGATATACAAAATATCCAGATATGGAATCACTGACTAACTTCAGTAATTTAATTAAGATCTATATACATAATCCTTCAGTAATGTAAAGTGGCAACCTTGTTGTAGTATAGCCATGTATATTTAATTCAAGCATTATATTCTAGAAGCATAGACATAGGAACTCTTATGGATAAACACTGCTAATATAGTAATCCACTCACATCATATGTATAGTGAGAAATAACTCATAGGAGATTCAATTGAGATCAAAACCAGAATTCCTAATAACGCATTAAGTATAAACATAATATTTGAATTATAATCCGAAAATATAATTAGTTATCTTTATGTCCATTTT
Organism: Bombina bombina; assembly: GCF_027579735.1. Lineage (NCBI taxonomy): Eukaryota > Metazoa > Chordata > Amphibia > Anura > Bombinatoridae > Bombina > Bombina bombina. Next base: position 494,059,747 of record NC_069504.1, read on the forward strand.
ATAGTTGAGCAATGCCTAAAGTTAAAAATATAAATTATGCTTACCTGATTATTTCATTTCCATATGGGAAGAGTCCACAACTGCATTCGTTACTTGTGGGAAATACTGAACCTGGCCACCAGGAGGAGGCAAAGACACCACAGCAAAGGCTTAAATACCTTCCCCACTTCCTCATAACACCAGTCATTCTGCCGAGGGAACAAAGAACAGTAGGAGAAATATCAGGGTGAAAAAGGTGCCAGAAGAAAAAAAATTTTTTTAGGGTCGCCTATTGGAGAACACGAGCGGGAGCTGTGGACTCTTCCCATACAGATGGAAATTAAATTATCAGGTAAGCATAATTTATGTTTTCCATCTTAATATGGGAAGAGTCCACAGCTGCATTCCTTACTTGTGGGAAACATATACCCAAGCTCTAGAGTACAGGGAATGCTAACGGGAGGGAAAAAAGAGAGGCGAACACTAATCTGAGGGCACCACAGCCTGCAAAACCCCTCCCGAAGGCTGCTTCAGCAGAAGCAAAAACATCAAACTTAAAATTTTGGAAAAAGTATGTAAGGAGAACAAGATAGCCGCCTTACAAATTTGATCCATAGAGGCCTCATTTTTGAAGGCCCAAGAGGAACCACTGCTCTCGTAGAATGAGCCGTAATCCTCAGAGGACGCTTATGTCCCACCATTTCCATGCTAAATGGATGACACTCCTCAGAACAAAAAGATAAGGAAGTCGAAGAGGCCCTCTGACCCATACGCTTCCCGGAAAAAGAGAACAAACAGAGAAAGAAGTTTGTCTAAATTCCTTCATGGCCCAAAGATAGAACTTCAAGGCACAAACCACCTCCAGAAATACGTTGTAAATGTTCCTTCGACGAAGAAGGCTTAGGACATAAGAAAGGAACCACAATCTCTGATTGATGTTGCGAATTGACACAACCATATGAAGAAAACCTAACTTGGTTCGTAGAACAGCCTTATCGGCATGAAACACCAGATAAGGTGGGTCGCATTGCAAGGCAGCAATCTCAGAGACTCTGCGTGCCATAGCAATAGCTAGTAGAAAAGAACCTTCCAAGACAACAATTTAATGTCTACTTCATGCATAGGCTCCAACGGAGCCCGTTACAAAACATTAAGATCAAGATTTAAACTCCAAGGAGGAGCCTTAGATCTAAACACAGGTCTGATCCCAGCAGAGCTTTAACAAATGGCTGCACATCTGGAAGCTCGGCAAACACAGACAGGGCCGAAAACTGTCCCTTCAGGGGACTTGCAGAAAAGCCCTTCTTCAGTTCATCCTGGAGAACAGAATAAGTAGGTCCTCCACACATTAAGATAGATGCAACGAGCAACCAGCTTACGAGCCTGAATGAGAGTAAAAATAACTCTCAGAAAACCCTCTCTTGGCTAGGACTAAGCGTACAATCTCCACACAGTCAGCCTCAGAGAATCTAGACATTGATGAACAAAGAGACCTTGGTCAGCAGATCCCTACGACAAGGTAACTTCCACGGAGGAGATAATGAAATCCCCACTAGATCTGCGAACCATATCCTTCGTGGCCAAGGTGGAGCAGTCAGTATCACTGACGCCTGCTTGACTCGAGCCACTTACAGTAGGAAGTAGTGGTAACGGTAAGAAAGGATAAATTAGATTTAACCTCCAAGGCACCGCTAATGCTTCTGCTACCTCTGCCTGAGGATCCCTGTACCTCGACCACTATCTGGGTAGCTTGGTATTGAGACATTATAAGATCTTCCTCTTGCAAATCTCTGCAAACACTCGGGATGGAGAGACCATTCTCCCGGATGAAAGGATTGTCTGCTGAGGAAATCCACTTCCCAGTTGTCAACACCCGGAATGTGGATCGCTGACAGTGAACAAATGCGGGTCTCCCCCACTCAGAATCTGAGATACTTCCCTCATAGCCAGGGAGCTTCTCGTTTCCCCCTGATGGCTGATGTAAGCCACTGAGAATATATTGTCTGATTGGAATCTGATTACCTGGGACAAACCCAGCAGAAATCAAGCCTTCAGAGCATTGTATATTTCCTGAAGATCCAAAATGAGATCATGAGCTTTACCTTCTTTGACCAGATGCCCTGTTCCTTCCTGGCACCCCAAACGGCTCTCTATCCTGACAGACTCGCAACTGTAGTCATAATCACCCAGGATTGTCTTGAGATGGACGTCCCTCAGGACAAGTGATCCGGACAAAACCACCAAGACAGCGATTCTCCCGATTGGTTGGCCAGAGAAATCTGTTGAAACAGATCTGAATGATCGCCGTTCCTCTAGTTCAGCATGCGCAGTTGCAACAGTCTGAGGTGAAACCTGGCAAAGAAAATGATGTCCAAGCTGGACACCAGGAGACCAATCACCTCCATACACCAAGCCAAAGATGGCCTTAAGGAAATCTGGAGGGCAAGACATGTTGAAGCTAGCTTTCAACGTCTCTGGTCTGTTAGTAATATTCTCATGTCTATGGAGACTATTATAGTAACCGAGAATTCTACCCTGGTACTTGATATAAGAGAACTCTCTCTAGATTATCTGTCATCCATGGGATTGAAGAAGACAGAGGAGATATTCCGAATGGTCCACTCTTTGAAAAATGTATTTAGCTAGACTAAACGGAAGAGCAATAAACTGGAAGTGCTGGTCCAGGAATCTATCGTGGTCATGAACTACCCCTCTCAAACGAGGGGAAGAATGGACCTTGTCTCCATCTTAAACAACATGGATCCTGCACATCCCTGAACCAAGCAACTGAAAAGAGCAACACACTGCCCCCTACACGATCCAGAAGAGGACCGGGGACCACCCATTCATGCCAACGTAGGCTCGGCGGGCTTCTTGCTCTGCTTGGATTTATTCCAGGACTGATCCAACTTCCAAAAGCTCTTGGTTTGCTCTGGCATAGCGGAGGACTGCTGACATGGGCTTTATCAGAACAAAAAGAATGAAAATCATCCCTTAGATTAGTTCATATACTCTTGCTGTAGGAGAGCACCCTTGCCCCCTGTGACTGTGGAGATAAATGAGTCCAGGCCTGGACCAGACAAATCATTCCCTTTAAGGGAGTGAAGAAGTCTAGACTTAGAAGTCATATCCACAGACCATGACTTTAGCCAGAGCCCGACGGGCCTGAACAGAAAAAGCTGAAGCCTTAGCATTCAAGCGAATAAACTGCCTAATAGCAGTACAGATAAAAGAATTAACAACCCTCAAGCCCTTAATCTTTTCTGAGTAACGTTGAGGGGATCCTCCACCCCGATCAAATCCTATAAGGCGTCACACCAAAAGGTAGTTTCTACAGTAACCGAGGCAACAGCCGCTGCCGGTTAAAACAAATATCCCGTATGTTAAAACATCTTTCTTAACAGAGTTTCCATCTTTTAGCCATGAGCTATTCAAATGAAGAATTATCATCAAGCAGGATAGTAGGACGTTTAGCATGGGTGAAGATAACGCCATCCCATTTAGGGACGGAACCTCACAACACCATTGAGAGTCCAGGACCGAGGACAATTTGTTAAAGGGAGAAGAGGGGGGAAAAGGAATACAATCTTGTCCCATTCATTCTTAATAATGTTCACCATCTAACAGGAGCAGGGAAGGATAAGGTACCACCCTATCCTCAAACTCTATCCAATTTAGGAATTTAAGGTTCATCAGGCAATTTGGCCTCTGGAACCTCTGAATTTGCCAAAAACTTCCTTTAGAAGAAAGCGCAAATTACTAAACTAAAGTCTGGTTCCTCCCCAGCTGGAGGTTTAGAGGCAGCAGACTCCGACCCAGAATGTTCATACTCTGAAGTCTCAGAAAGATCTTAATCCTCAGATAAAATGCAATAAATTATCTGATGTACTCTGGGAAGGAGTGCAATATGTAACCTTTTGCTTGCGCTTAGAAGGGCGAGGTAAAGCATTAAAGGCAGCAGACACCGCCGTCTGAACTGGGCAGTAACGTCTGGTGAAAAAAGGCCCCCTCCAGATGGAGGATCAGCAATGCTACGGGAAAACTGCATGTGTAAAGATATAAGATGTAGGGTACGCACCTCACTGGACGACAACTCCTTAGAGGTGAATGGCTCTGTGGTATCAAACATGTTCGACAAGAGGGCGGAACTAAGGCCTCCTCACCATATAAACAGGAATTACTCATTAGGAATAGAGGAAGTTCCCTCTAAAGTAACAGAATCCTCCATCGCTAGTGCAATAACCAGAGAACTAGAGAAATAAAACATCTTATTTTATTAAAAAAAGGCACCCTTATACCCCAATGGCTGGGGCACTCACCCCCTCCTATGACCCAGATAGTACAGAGATTTATGACTCCTCTCTGATAGACACTCAGTCAGGAAAAAGAGAATGAATCACATGGTGCACAATGCAGGACCAACCCTGCTATGAGAAAGCGCGCCAAGCTTGTAAGCTGCATGGCTCTCAAAGTGAAAGTGAAACTTGTATATTCCATAACAGCCTATGAGCCCACAACATCTCACACATAAAAACAGCATAAAATCAAATAAACATATAAGATTATTCCCCCCTGTTCAATAATCCCCCTAAGGAGATATTAACCCTTGATTCTATACAGATAAAAGGAGTCACACTGTGACCCTGTCTTCTTGCATTATCATACATGTATAAAATATGAAACAATCTTACCAGAATCTACGCCGTGAAACAGGAACATGGCCCTTCAATATACAGATAGTAGCATCGCTTCTGACATGGACTTGAGTGAAGAAAGCAGGCAGCGAAACTCGTCAAGGCTGATTGCCTATGGAGCTGTTAATTTGAGTCGGGATGGTTTCGCAGAAAGACTCTCCCTGCATCTCCGGACTCTAATTTTCATCCATGCTCTCACTGAGAGGCTGACAGGACTACTTAAAACTACAGTCTCATCTCGAAGAGTACTACCCTCCATAAGAGACTACTCCGAAATCTTCTAACACTTCTTTGTCCCAATGACTGGGGTTGTGAGGAAGTGGAGGAGGTATTTAAGCCTTTGGCTGTGGTGTCTTTGCCTCCTCCTGGTGGCTAGGTTCAGTATTTCCCACAAGTAAGAAATGCAGCTGTGGACTCTTCCCATATTAAGATGGAAATTTACTAAGTAAATTGTCCTCCCTACTGTCTAATATCATATTTGTTCACTTTTTTTTTTTTAACTATATTTTTTATTGAAGTTTCAACAAACAAAGAAATCCAAAATACAACATTTGCCCATGCATTAAATCGACATCTAAGTATAACACGTAATGATATGACATATGGGTTATCCATGTGGCTGGTGAGGGGGTAACCATACCAGGCAGCGAATTGAATCCAGAGTTTTAGGTTTTACAGAAATAGTCATAACAATAGCAATATTGAAAGGTTGGCCTGAACCAATAGGAACCCATGTTATGTCTAGAGAGGTATCAAATATAAGTTTGGGCAAATAGAGATGAGACTTCATTTTATGTTTTAGTGATTAGAATCTAATCTCCACCCTTGTGTGATAAATAAAGTAGAAATTCCTATCTTAATGTGGGGAGTTAGTATTGAGGATGGTCACAGAGAACCTGAAAGAAGAGGGGTTGCAGTGGGCAAGAGCCACTTGAATTATGGAGGAGGAGGGAAGGTGGAGGAAAAAGCAGGGAGGGCGGAGCCTATTGTGATGGGGCAACAGGATGAGGTTAGTTATGGGACTATATTTGTTCACTTTTTAATAGACAAATGGTTAGATCTATTCACATCAGCACCCCTATTCATTATTTCATTTTTCTTAACCACATTGAACTTAGTCACATGTATTTTAGTTTGTTATGATTTAAATCTCACTATCTCACTGTATTATTTAATCAATATGTACCCTTATAAGAAAATCACTTGAAGTTATATATACTGTACACTTGCCCTGATAATTCAGGCAGAACCCAAAATAAATCACATATCACTTCAAATATAAATTAATCAAGAAGATTCTTAATAATTTCAAAGGTTTATTCACAAGACAATAGTAAGGATAAGGTATATTACTTATATATCGAAACCCTAAAATAGACCAATATATCATATTGATATTTTCGCTAGAGAAACTATATTGCATTACTGTCACTTACCAACTATTATGTGGGTGAACCAATAGCGCAAGACTACTGAAGAGGTTATGTGACAGCTATTCAGAGATTGGCTCTAACTCAGACACATCCTGATTGGTTAGACGCAAATCAATATGCGGAGTCAGAATGTACCCTTTGATAAAGCCGGCAACGGCGAAACATGTCAGGGGATAGGATAAGTGGGGACGTTAATATATCTTTATGTATCTATAAAATATACGTTTTAATAAGCAAGTCTTTGCTGGTTAAGTGTATTGTACGAGGTGCTTCATTTCCATTATCTAACAGAACACACATCGAAAATGTGCATGTGTATAATTTAGCATTGCTAGTTTTGTTGCACCCTTTTACTCACGAAGGGAGATCCGTTCTGATTATTATTTGTTAATGGCGGCTTGCACCGTACTCTACAGCTCCCTATTAACTCTGCTGCCGTGTACTTACATAGTCTAAACTTATTACCTTCAAGTGCCTTAATATATTATTTTAGATAGACGCTCTCTGCGGATGTATGCGCGGGTAATATATCAATTCAATAGGCACCTTAAGATATTATAACGTATGCTCACGGTATATATTGATACAGATAGGTATAAAAAAAAAAATTTGTGTTATTTCTCCACACACTTCCATTATATGCAACAGTGCACTCTGCGACCTAGCACTATTACAGCCACTCAGGTGTTAACTGTGTCACAGTAAGGAGATAATATTATGAAATAATAAGGGGAATTACAATATTTAGGGTAAACCCAACATATGTTATCGCAGCAGCATAGGTTACACTGATATTATTCAGGTATTCATTTGGTTACATTGTTGCAAGGCCTAATGATTCCCAGTTTATCTTTATTGCATCCGTTCGATGTGCACGGAATTCCTGCTCATTTGTACCCTTCTGTTAATTTAGGGAACCTCTCAGCCTGTGGGTTTGAATTACACCCATAATGACTGCACTTTAGACCATGGTCTAATACCTACATCCTAGGCCTATGTGAGTAGCCTTACAGCAAGCCCATTGATACCGTTTTTGAGCGTTTGTTCTCCCCCTCCAGCAAGTTACGACTTTTTTTTAATATGATTTTATATGGTGAATTAAAAGTTATATTTTAATCTACTAAGTTTCTTAGCCAGAGTAACACTGCTCTTCCGTTAAGTCACTAAGGAACGTGAGTGCTTTAAAAGTGTACCCACCCTTCAGTCCTGTACTGAGAACTTGTTTGCAAGCAGCAGATGCTGTTTCAGAGGCCCATCGTTTCAAGCTCACCTGAAACTAAAATTAAGAAGCAGCGGTTGTAAGACAGCAGCTTCCTAACCTCTCCAGCACCTAAAATGTGGCAGATTGAAATCATCCTGATATGAGTGACTAAAGTGAATCATGTCCGCTCAATAGATGATAAATTGAGCCCATTATGTCAATCAATTATTAAACCTTTAATGCAGCATCTTTACCCAAATATCTCTCAGTGTATGATAAATAGATCTAAGTTAATGGTACAAGTTTGGCAGAGCCTAAGGGGCCTATTTATTATGTGTCTGTCAGCGGATCAGGTTCAACAGACCTCGCTGAATGTGGAGAGCAATACGCTCTCTGCATTCAGCATTGCACCAGCAGCTCTTGTAAACTGCTGGTGCAACGCCGCCCCCTGCAGATTCGTGGCCAATTAGCCTCTAGCAGGGGGTGTCAATCAACCCGATCGTATTCAATCAGGTTGAATTGCGGTGATGTCTGTCCTCCTCAAAGCAGGCGGAGAGGTTATTGAGCAACAGTCTTTAGACCGCTGCTTCATAACTGGTGTTTCTGGCAAGCCTGAAGGCTCACCAGAAACACGGGCCCTCAAGCTCCATACAGAGTGTCTCTCCATAACTCCTTGTAGTGAAGCTCTGGTGCTTTTTCCACTAATACAAGCGGTCTCTATAATACAACCCTGCTGTATTTGGTATCTTTCAGTTAATACAGCTTCCTAGGGCCTAGATTTGGAGTTTGGCGTTAGCCGTGAAAACCAGCGTTAGAGGCTCCTAACGCTGGTTTTAGGCTAACTCCGGTATTTGGAGTCACTCAAAATAGGGTCTAACGCTCACTTTTCAGCCGCGACTTTTCCATACCGCAGATCCCCTTACGTAAATTGCGTATCCTATCTTTTCAATGGGATCTTTCTAACTCCGGTATTTAGAGTCGTGGCTGAAGTGAGCGTTAGACATCTAACGACAAAACTCCAGCCGCAGGAAAAAAGTCAGTAGTTAAGAGCTTTCTGGGCTAACGCCGGTTCATAAAGCTCTTAACTACTGTACTCTAAAGTACACTTACACCCATAAACTACCTATGTACCCCTAAACTGAGGCCCCCCCACATCGCCGCCACTCGATTAAATTTTTTTAACCCCTAATCTGCCGACCGCCACCTACGTTATACTTATGTACCCCTAATCTTCTGCCCCTAACACCGCCGACCCCTGTATTATATTTATTAACCCCTAATCTGCCCCCCACAACGTCGCCTCCACCTGCCTACACTTATTAACCCCTAATCTGCCGAGCGGACCGCACCGCTACTATTATAAAGTTATTAACCCCTGATCGGAACAGCCAATAGAATGCAAGCTCAATCTGATTGGCCGATCGAATCAGCCAATCGGATTGAACTTGATTCTGATTGGCTGATTCCATCAGCCAATCAGAATATTCCTACCTTAATTCCGATTGGCTGATAGAATCCTATCAGCCAATCGGAATTCGAGGGACGCCATCTTGGATGACGTCCCTTAAAGGAACCGTCATTCGGCTAGTAGGCGTCGGGAGAAGAGGATGTTCCGCGTCAGAGGTCTGCAAGATGGATCCGGAAGAAAGAAGATTGAAGATGCCGTTGATAGAAGACTTCATCCGGATCATGGACCTCTTCAGCTCCCGCTTGGATGAAGACTTCAGCCGGATCATGGACCTCTTCAGCCCCCCGCTTGGGCTTGGATCAGGACATCGGAGGAGCTCTTCAGGACGGATCGGTGAACCTGGTAGGGTGAAGACAAGGTAGGAAGATCTTTAGGGGCTTAGTGTTAGGTTTATTTAAGGGGGGTTTGGGTTAGATTAGGGGTATGTGGGTGGTGGGTTGTAATGTTGGGGGGGGTATTGTATGTTTTTTTTTACAGGCAAAAGAGCTGAATTTCTTGGGGCATGCCCCGCAAAGGGCCCTGTTCAGGGCTGGTAAGGTAAAAGAGCTTTGAAATGTAGTAATTTAGAATAGGGTAGGGCACTTTGTTATTTTGGGGGTCTTTGTTATTTTATTAGGGGGCTTAGAGTAGGTGTAATTAGTTTAAAATTGTTGTAATATTTTTCTTATGTTTGTAAATATTTTTTTATTTTTTGTAACTTAGTTCTTTTTTATTTTTTGTACTTTAGTTAGTTTATTTCATTGTAGTTATTTGTAGGAATTGTATTTAATTTATTTATTGATAGTGTAGTGTTAGGTTTAATTGTAGGTAATTGTAGGTATTTTATTTAATTAATTTAATGATAGTATAGTGTTAGGTTTAATTGTAACTTAGGTTAGGATTTATTTTACAGGTAATTTTGTTATTATTTTAACTAGGTAACTATTAAATAGTTCTTAACTATTTAATAGCTATTGTACCTGGTTAAAATAATTACAAAGTTGCCTGTAAAATAAATATTAATCCTAAAATAGCTACAATGTAATTATAATTTATATTGTTGCTATATTAGGGTTTATTTTACAGGTAAGTATTTAGCTTTAAATAGGAATAAGTTATTTAATAAGAGTTAATTTATTTAGTTAGATTTAAATTATATTTAACTTAGGGGGGTGTTAGTGTTAGGGTTAGACTTAGCTTTAGGGGTTAATACATTTATTATAGTAGCGGTGAGCTCCGGTCGGCAGATTAAGGGTTAATGTTTGAAGTTAGGTGTCGGCGATGTTAGGGAGGGCAGATTAGGGGTTAATACTATTTATTATAGGGTTAGTGAGGCGGATTAGGGGTTAATAACTTTATTATAGTAGCGCTCAGGTCCGCTCGGCAGATTAGGGGTTAATAAGTGTAGTTAGGTGGAGGCGACGTTGTGGGGGGCAGATTAGGGGTTAATAAATATAATATAGGGGTCGGCGGTGTTAGGGGCAGCAGATTAGGGGTACATAAGGATAATGTAAGTAGCGGCGGTTTACGGAGCGGCAGATTAGGGGTTAAAAATAATATGCAGGGGTCAGCGATAGCGGGGGCGGCAGATTAGGGGTTAATAAGTGTAAGGTTAGGGGTGTATAGACTCGGGGTACATGTTAGGGTGTTAGGTGCAGACGTAGGAAGTGTTTCCCCATAGCAAACAATGGGGCTGCGTTAAGAGCTGAACGCAGCTTTTTTGCAGGTGTTAGGTTTTTTTTCAGCTCAAACAGCCCCATTGTTTCCTATGGGGGAATCGTGCACAAGCACGTTTTCGAGGCTGGCCGCTTGCGTAAGCAACTCTGGTATTGAGAGTTGAAGCTGCGTTAAAAATGCTCTACGCTCCTTTTTTGGAGCCTAACGCAGCCTTTTTGTGGACTCTCAATACCAGAGTTATTTTTATGGTGCGGCCAGAAAAACATAATTTATGCTTACCTGATAAATTCCTTTCTCCTGTAGAGTAGTCAGTCCACGGGTCATCCATTACTTATGGAATATATCTCTTCCTAACAGGAAACTGCAAGAGAATTACCCAGCAGAGCTGCTATATAGCTCCTCCCCTCACATATCATACTCAGTCATTCGACCAAAGCAGATGAGAAAGGAGGAACCATAGGGTACAGTGGTGACTTGAGTTTAATTAAAATTTAGACCTGCCGTAAAAACAGGGCGGGCCGTGGACTGACTACACTACAGGAGAAAGGAATTTATCAGGTAAGCATAAATTATGTTTTCTCCTGTTAAGTGTAGTCAGTCCACGGGTCATCCATTACTTATGGAATACCAATACCAAAGCTAAAGTACACGGATGAAGGGAGGGACAAGGCAGGAACATTAAACAGAAGGAACCACTGCCTGAAGTACCTTTCTCCCAAAAATAGCCTCCGACGAAGCAAAAGTGTCAAATTTGTAAAATTTTGAAAAAGTGTGAAGCGAAGACCAAGTCGCAGCCTTGCAAATCTGTTCAACAGAGGCCTCATTTTTAAAGGCCCAGGTGGAAGCCACAGCTCTAGTAGAATGAGCTGTAATCCTTTCAGGAGGCTGCTGTCCAGCAGTCTCATAGGCTAAGCGTATTATGCTACGAAGCCAAAAAGAGAGAGAGGTAGCCGAAGCCTTTTGACCTCTCCTCTGTCCAGAGTAAACGACAAACATGGAAGAAGTTTGACGAAAATCCTTAGTTGCCTGCAAATAGAATTTCAGGGCACGGACTACGTCCAGATTATGCAAAAGTCGTTCCTTCTTTGAAGAAGGGTTAGGACACAGAGATGGAACAACAATCTCTTGATTGATATTCCTGTTAGTAACTACCTTAGGTAAGAACCCAGGTTTAGTACGCAGGACTACCTTGTCTGAATGAAAAATCAGATAAGGAGAATCACAATGTAAGGCAGATAACTCAGAGACTCTTCGAGCCGAGGAAATAGCCATCAAAAACAAAACTTTCCAAGATAACAGCTTGATATCAATGGAATGAAGGGGTTCAAATGGAACGCCTTGAAGAACATTAAGAACTAAGTTTAAGCTCCATGGCGGAGCAACAGACTTAAACACAGGCTTAATCCTAGTTAAGGCCTGACAGAAAGCCTGAACGTCTGGAACTTCAGCCAGACGTTTGTGTAGAAGAATAGACAGAGCAGAAATCTGTCCCTTTAATGAACTAGTAGATAAGCCCTTTTCTAAACCCTCTTGTAGAAAGGACAATATCCTAGGAATCCTAACCTTACTCCATGAGTAACTCTTGGATTCGCACCAATGTAAATATTTACGCCATATCTTATGGTAAATTTTTCTGGTAACAGGCTTCCTAGCCTGTATTAAGGTATCAATAACCGACTCTGAGAAGCCACGCTTTGATAGAATCAAGCATTCAATCTCCATGCAGTCAGCCTCAGAGAAATTAGATTTGGATGTTTGAAAGGACCCTGAATTAGAAGGTCCTGTCTCAGAGGCAGAGACCACGGTGGACAGGACGACATGTCCACTAGGTCTGCATTCCAGGTCCTGCGTGGCCACGCAGGCGCTATCAGAATCACCAAAGCTCTCTCCTGTTTGATCTTGGCAATCAAACGAGGAAGCATCGGGAATGGTGGAAACACATAAGCCATGTTGAAGACCCAAGGGGCTGTCAGAGCATCTATCAGCACCGCTCCCGGGTCCCTGGGCCTGGATCCGTAACAAGGAAGCTTGGCGTTCTGACGAGACGCCATGAGATCCAGATCTGGTTTGCCCCAACGACGAATCAGTTGAGCAAAGACCTCCGGATGAAGCTCCCACTCCCCCGGATGAAAAGTCTGGCGACTTAGAAAATCCGCCTCCCAGTTCTCCACGCCTGGGATGTAGATCGCTGACAGGTGGCAAGAGTGAGACTCTGCCCAGCGAATTATCTTTGAGACTTCCAACATCGCTAGGGAACTTCTGGTTCCCCCTTGATGGTTGATGTAAGCCACAGTCGTGATGTTGTCCGACTGAAATCTGATGAACCTCAGAGTTGCTAACTGAGGCCAAGCTAGGAGAGCATTGAATATTGCTCTTAACTCCAGAATATTTATTGGGAGGAGTTTCTCCTCCTGAGTCCATAATCCCTGAGCTTTCAGGGAATTCCAGACTGCTCCCCAGCCTAGAAGGCTGGCGTCTGTTGTTACAATCGTCCAATCTGGCCTGCGAAAGGTCATCCCCTTGGACAGATGTGGCCGAGAAAGCCACCATAGAAGAGAATCTCTGGTCTCTTGATCCAGATTTAGTAGGGGGGACAAATCTGAGTAATCCCCGTTCCACTGACTTAGCATGCACAATTGCAGCGGTCTGAGATGCAGGCGCGCAAATGGTACTATGTCCATTGCCGCTACCATTAAGCCGATTACTTCCATGCACTGAGCTACTGACGGGTGTGGAATGGAGTGAAGGACACGGCAAGCATTTAGAAGTTTTAATAACCTGGCCTCTGTCAGGTAAATTTTCATCTCTACAGAATCTATAAGAGTCCCTAGAAAGGGAACTCTTGTAAGTGGTAATAGAGAACTCTTTTCCACGTTCACCTTCCACCCATGCGACCTCAGAAATGCCAGAACTATCTCTGTATGAGACTTGGCAGTTTGAAAACTTGACGCTTGTATCAGAATGTCGTCTAGGTACGGAGTCACTGCTATGCCTCGCGGTCTTAGTACCGCCAGAAGTGATCCTAGAATTTTTGTAAAGATTCTTGGAGCCGTAGCTAATCCGAAGGGAAGAGCTACAAACTGGTAATGCCTGTCTAGGAAGGCAAATCTCAGATACCGGTAATGGTCCTTGTGAATCGGTATGTGAAGGTAGGCATCCTTTAGATCCACTGTGGTCATGTACTGACCCTCTTGGATCATGGGAAGGATGGTTCGAATAGTTTCCATTTTGAATGATGGAACTCTTAGAAATTTGTTTAGGATTTTTAAGTCCAAGATTGGCCTGAAGGTTCCCTCTTTCTTGGGAACCACAAATAGGTTTGAATAGAATCCCTGCCCGTGTTCCGTCCGCGGAACTGGGTGGATTACCCCCATTAGTAAGAGGTCTTGTACACAGCGTAGAAACGCCTCTTTCTTTATTTGGTTTGCTGATAACCTTGAAAGATGAAATCTCCCCCGTGGAGGAGAAGTTTTGAAGTCCAGGAGATATCCCTGAGATATAATCTCCAACGCCCAGGGATCCTGGACATCTCTTGCCCAAGCCTGGGCGAAGAGAGAAAGTCTGCCCCCCACTAGATCCGTTTCCCTCTCTTCATGCTGTTTTGGGGGCAGCAGCAGGTTTCTTGGCCTGCTTGCCCCTGTTCCAGGACTGGTTAACTTTCCAGCCCTGTCTGTAACGAGCAACAGCTCCTTCCTGTTTTGGAGCGGAGGAAGTTGATGCTGCTCCTGCCTTGAAGTTACGAAAGGCACGAAAATTAGACTGTTTGGCCTTTGATTTGGCCCTGTTCTGAGGTAGAGCATGGCCCTTACCTCCCGTAATGTCAGCAATAATTTCTTTCAAGCCGGGCCCGAATAAGGTCTGCCCTTTGAAAGGAATATTAAGCAATTTAGATTTAGAAGTCACGTCAGCTGACCAGGATTTAAGCCATAGCGCTCTGCGCGCTTGGATGGCGAATCCGGAGTTCTTAGCCGTAAGTTTGGTTAAATGCACAACGGCATCAGAAACAAATGCGTTAGCTAGCTTAAGTGTCTTAAGCTTGTTGATTATTTCATCCAATGGAGCTGAGCGAATGGCCTCTTCCAGAGACTCAAACCAGAATGCTGCCGCAGCAGTGACAGGCGCAATGCATGCGAGGGGCTGTAAAATAAAACCTTGTTGAACAAACATTTTCTTAAGGTAACCCTCTAATTTTTTATCCATTGGATCTGAAAAGGCACAACTATCCTCCACCGGGATAGTGGTACGCTTAGCTAAAGTAGAAACTGCTCCCTCCACCTTAGGGACCGTCTGCCATAAGTCTCGTGTGGTGGCGTCAATAGGAAACATTTTCCTAAATATGGGAGGAGGGGTAAAAGGCACACCCGGTCTATCCCACTCCTTGCTAATAATCTCTGTAAGCCTTTTTGGTATAGGAAATACGTCAGTACACACCGGTACCGCATAGTATCTATCCAACCTACATAATTTCTCTGGAATTGCAACCGTGTTACAATCATTCAGAGCCGCTAATACCTCCCCTAGCAATGTGCGGAGGTTCTCTAGCTTAAATTTAAAATTGAAAATCTCTGAATCCAGGCTCCCTGGATCAGATCCGTCACCCACAGAATGAAGCTCTCCGTCCTCACGTTCTGCAAACTGTGACGCAGTATCTGACATGGCTCTCATCTCATCCGCGCGCTCTATCCTTAACCCAGAGCTATCGCGCTTGCCTCTTAATTCTGGCAACTTAGATAATACTTCTGTCATAACAGTAGCCATGTCTTGCAAAGTGATTTGTAAGGGCCTCCCTGATGTACTTGGCGCCACAAAATCACGCACCTCCTGAGCGGGAGGCGAAGGTACTGACACGTGAGGAGAGTTAGTCGGCATAACTTCCCCCTCGTCGTCTGGTGATAATTTCTTTACATGTAAAGATTGACTTTTATTTAAAGTAGCATCAATGCAATTAGTACACAAATTTCTATTGGGCTCCACATTGGCCTTTAAACATAGTGAACAAAGAGATTCATCTGAGTCAGACATGTTTAAACAAACTAGCAATGAGACTAGCAAACTTGGAAATACTTTTCAAAATTAATTTACAAGCAATATAAAAAACGTTACTGTGCCTTTAAGAAGCACAGAAAAACTGACACAGTTGAAATAACAATGACCAAAATAGTTATAGCAACCAAATGTTCACAGTAAATGTATTAAGTTAGCAAAGGATTGCACCCACCAGCAAATGGATGATTAACCCCTTAGTACCCAAAAACGGATAACAATTATATAATTAACGTTTTTCTCACAGTCAAATACACTGTCACAGGACTGCTGTGCCTGATTACCTCCCTCAAAATGGATTTTGAAGACCCCTGAGCTCTCTAGAGACGATCTGGATCATGGAGGATGAAGTAGACAGATTGTGACTGAATTTTTACTGCGCAAAAAAGCGCTAAAATAGGCCCCTCCCACTCATATTACAACAGTGGGGAAGCTCAGAAACTGTTTCTATGCAGAAAACTAAAATGGCCATGTGGTAAAAATCATGCCCTAATAAGTTTTATCACCAAGTACCTCACAAAAACGATTAACAAGCCAGTAAACGTTTTAAACATACATTTGAAAGTTATGTATTATTATTAATAAGCCTGCTACCAGTCGCTTTTACTGCAGTTAAGGCTCATACATTATTTCAGTATTAACAGTATTTTCAGAGTCAATTCCATTCCTTAGAAAAATACATTCAGTGTACACACACACATCAGCCTGATACCAGTCGCTATCACTGCATTTAAGGCTGAACTTACTTTACAATGGTATCAGCAGTATTTTCTCAGTCAATTCCATTCCTCAGAAAATAAATTACTGCACATACCTAATTTGTTGCAGGGGAGCCCTGCATGCTATTCCCCTTCTCTGAAGTTACCTCACTCCTCAGATGAGAAACAGCCAGTGGATCTTAGTTATGTCTGCTAAGACCATAGAAAAAAACCCAGGCAGATTCTTCTTCTAATGCTGCCTGAGAATAAACAGCACACTCCGGTGCCATTTAAAAATAACAAACTTTTGATTGTAGAAATAAACTAAGTTTAAAAAAAAAAACACCACAGATCTCTCACAGCGACCTATCTTTAGTTAGGCTGCAAGAGAATGACTGAATATGACATGTGAGGGGAGGAGCTATATAGCAGCTCTGCTGGGTAATTCTCTTGCAGTTTCCTGTTAGGAAGAGATATATTCCATAAGTAATGGATGACCCGTGGACTGACTACACTTAACAGGAGAAAAAGCCAGCGTTAGCTACGCGGGTCGTTACCGACAAAACTCCAAATCTAGGCCTAGATGTTTATAGCGGTACTTTTGTGATATTGTTTATGCTAGCTTCTATCACTATTCAATTGAATAGAGGGTTAAGTTAGGAGTTTTGCTTTTTAAATAGATCCTAAGGGGTAGATTTAACAAATGGCGGGCGGACATGATTCGCTGTGGTGGATGAATTAAGGAACAGTGGTTTTACGACCGCTGCTTCTTAACTTAATAAATCGGCCCCCATATGTACTGGGCCTTGTAATTATCCTGTATTATGCTCCTAATAAAGTCTCACAATGTTCTCAACTAATATATACAATCTAAATAATTGACAGAGGACTAAAATGTGAAGCGGCCAAGTGTTTGTTAAGCACTAACTTCTGGTATAGGTAGATGTAATTTCCCTTGCTATACTGCTACTCTCCAAGGCATTGGTTTGGTAAATGCTTTTTGTTGCATTGATAGTTTTAGTCCCCTTGAGAGACAACAAATTGTCATGATAGAAGCTCCTAGATATTCATATCCTAGTTTATCAATGGTTTCACTGTAATGCTTCAATTGAGTCATATTTATTACATAATACTAAAACGCTCACTCCAATGGGATATCATTTTTAACTTTAGTTATATGTAATAATTTAGTGCACTTTGATGGCTGAAATTATGATTATATCATACTGTTTAGATTTGCTAGTTCAGCTCCCATGTGGCCTTGTAACACTGGCTTGTTTGCCTTTTTTACATGTCTATGATGGATCTCTTTGGAGTGTTATAAAATGTTGTAATAGAGAAAAAAAGAACCAGGACTAATATGAGCACAAATTAGAAGCGCTATTGATTGTGCTTGAGTAATTTTAATGCACAATAGCACAAATATTTTTTCCCTCCACTTATAATAGTGTCCAATATACTTAAAACAAAATACAATAAATTAATGTATAAGTGTCACATACACCAACTAGTGGGGCTAAGGCAGGGGAGGACTGGCAATGTGTGGCCCTCGTACAGTAAGCAGCCATGCAGAGATACGAGAAGAGGTGGAGGTGAACACTACAACCATAATTTGGGGTCTCTGCATAGTGTCTATTTCTATGTCTGCTTTAATTTAATGTAATTTTGTAAACTTTGTTCTCTCTAAAATCTTATTCTTTTTAGGTTAACAGCCTGATGAAATGGCACTGTTGGCCGAGAAACGCATTGCTGTCTTTTATTTGTTTTAATAAACAGTTTTTACATTCACCCCTGCTCTGGGTATATGTTTGTACGAGGAGATTCCTTGCCTTCAACCCGCCCCCTCTTGGCTCCTGTTGATTGGTGTCTTCACCTGGGATATTTTGCCTGACGTCTTCGGAGTCAGTATCCTGATTGGCGGACGCCATACCACGTGACCTACTGCTGAATATCGGGAGTGAGTCTGTCAGGCGACTAAGAGGTCACGGCTCGTTGTTGGTGGCGTTGGGAGTGCCTGTACCTATGTGAGTTGCCAATTGTCTGTCCTTTCGTGTGCCTATGTTTGATGATATTGCTCTATGAGGCGCCTCCTTTCTGTTTCCACAGGATTCTGATTTGACTACATTTTTGGGAGAGCCGCCGATCACAGAATCTACCACTTCCTTTATGGACTGTTTTCATTACTAGCACAATATAATGTGTGTGCACCTCTTAAGGGTGAAATAGCCTTATTTGTTTTATTCTTTTATTACCTTATAGACTTATAAACTTTCCTGTTTTCCACTTGTGATAAGAAAGTGCCATCTCCATTGTCTGCTTAGGCATTGGTTTTTTGTGTTTTTATTTATGACCTATGTTTATTAGGACCATTTGACTGCTATTACCTATTATTATTGTGCGAGAGCGAAATCGCTAAATAGCGTGTCATAAACAGTTAAAGGAACCCTAAACTCAACATTTAATCTCCCCATAAATGTAAGTAAAAGAAAACAGTATTACAATATACATTGGTTATTTATTTTGTCTTCTTTTACTGTAAAATGTCCCTGAAAAAAACATATCTATTAACAACTATAGTGATGTGTGTCTGCTAAAGATTGAAATATTGCTTTTATCACCATAAAAAGATAATAACACTTTATCAACAATGTGAAAACTTGTGTGGGGAAGTACAGAAACAAATAACTGACAATAATATCATATAAATTATATATGTGTGTGATATAATGTTTTGCGTTTAATTAGCAAGTTAGTATTTCTAGAACTTGCACTGATACTATATATAATACCAAACTTATGTGCAGCCAGGTTTACTTTTTGATTATTCTTCAAGTAGAAACATATTTAATTCTATTATTAGTTCTTCCTCTATTCTAGAGTATGGTCTCTCAAATATAGTCTTCAAAAGTCCAAACAAGCTCAGTTATTGTGATTGTCTCACATGTACTCAGGTAGAGAAATTATTTAACTGATCTAGGGTGTTCACGCAGGGTGACTGAAAAGTTAGTATTTTCCATTATATGCATGGAACGTTGTGGTGATACCAACTCATTGTCTGTGCCCTGGCACTCATTACTAACATGCTCAGTGTATTTACTAATCCATCCAGTGCTACAATTATTAACAATCCCTTTTTCTAAATTGCATATATCTTCAAGATTAATATCATATGCATGCAATTAACTCTGCAATGTCTGAGAATCATTAAAGATCAGCGTTATTTATGTCCTTATTGATATGTAGACTTCAGAAATGAATAGGTTACATATTAGGTGAGCTACCAGAATTACCAGAGGCAGAAAATAAATTTAATTAACCCCTATATTGCCTTAAAAAAAACAGCCGGTGGCACAGTACCTCTAAGAGTCCTCACTGCCTTTTCAAGGACAACCAAGGGAGAATTTGCTGCTTTATTATAGAATCATTTTTAATAAGCCTTTTGTAAAGCCGCTGAGAGAAAGGGAAAGTAATTTGGCAGTTGGAAAAAAGCTCTGTGAGGGATCCCAAGGCTGCCCAGTTAAGACATTTATGAAGCAATACTGTTGGGACCTCCATTGCTATTTTCCTGGGCCTCAGGGATTGGGGGGGTGGGGGGTGGAGGAACATAGCTTAGATTCAGAAAGTACTCTGGAGGGATCTGATTATTTCTGCTGCTATTAGCCATACTCGTACATGCTGAAATTATACAGGCAGGAAATTATTACCCAGCCTGCCTAGCAATACCAAACCTAGAAAGGCAGGTTCTTCTTAACAGTTAAAGCTGCTTTAAAATACTGAACTCTCTCGACCTATTCTAACAGCATTTATATTCAGAGTATTCCTCAGTTTTCCATAAGTGTTTATTAATCCCTTTACTTAATATTATCACTTCTAAAAATATACAGCTTGTTCAGTGCCACAAATAATCATTTGTATGTTCATGGCCAAAATACACATTGTGTTAAAGAGACAGTAAAGTCAAAATTATACTATCATGATCCAGAGAGATCATGTGATTTTAAATAACTTTCCAATTTACTTCTATTTGCAAATTTTCTTTGTTCTCTTGATATCCTTTGTTAAGAGTAAAACTAGGTAGGCTTATAGGAGCTTAGGAGCGTGCACATGTCTTTAGCAGTCTATGGCCCAGTCAATGGCTAATGCTAGTGTGGGGCGCAATAGGCAGTATCACTGAACCATGCTAAAAATCAGTGATGTATTTAAGTCTCTCACTACAAGTCTCAAATCTCTACCTTCAAGTCTCAAGACGAGTCTCAAGTCCTAACAAGATACTATCAAGTCAAATCTCAAGTCGAGTCTCAGGTCTGGGAGCCAACTTCTGTCAGACAAAAATTAGGTTGTGGTGGGGTCAAGAAGACGTGCACACAGTTAGGGTAAAAAATTTTTTAATCATAGGCAAGTTCAACTAGGCTTTATTTAAACAAAGCTGTGCTGTTAATCAAATTTATCAAGATTGCATTTTAGAAAAACTATTGTTTCATAAGATTGGCCCCAGCCTGATGTGGTAATTCCACCTTCACTAAACTTTTGCTTTAAAATTATACATTTTTTAACTATTGAAATCAAAGCTGGTATGGCAAACATAAAGTATTGCTTATGTCACGTGACTGGTATGCAAAAAACAGTGAGATGGAGCCCTGTTCAAAGGAAGAAAACCGTTTTCCGTTCTGTAACATTTCTGGATAAATGCGTTATGTTACTGAATTAAGGACAGCAACCCTAGTTAAATAAGGATGATCTTTCTGGAGTCATTCTGAAGTAATCCATGACTCCAGACTAGTCATCAGAAGCCATCCTGACGTATGCCCACAGGCAGAAATATATAAATGAGATGACTCTAGAGTCATTTACTGGCTGTTCATGCTTGTGAAGTAATCAGTAAGGTTATCTGCTAATCACTCTGGTCATCACCCATAATTATTTACCTTAGCTGATGACTTTACAAGCCTGATGATGTCTGATGATGTGCAGAAGACTTTTAAAGTAGATTGTTGATCAGCAAAAAACTCCAGGATGGTCTATAAAGTAATCCTATTTATCTTGCGAAGTTGGTCGCTAAAAGTCGCAAGTTGAGTCAGTGGGCCATTTATTGCAGTTGAGTTCAAGTTGAATCATTGAAGTTACTTGAGTACAACTTGAGTCCAAGTCAATCGACTCAAGTCTACATCACTACTAAAAATAGTGTGCAAATTGATATTACAAGGCCATGGTAAACAGATTTACCAGAGAAGGTTTAGTGTGGCCAACATCGCTCTAGCATACCCATAACCTTCAATGGATATTACAATCTTGCTAAATATAACTGATATTACAGGTTGAACGTTATGGGTTGTGCTCGACCGAAAACCAAAATAGTACTAGAAGAAATAGTGTGACCCGAGTAAGGGTTAAATAAATAAAATTACAGGAAGCACATGTAAAATATATAAATATATAGTATTATACTCATATATACACTTTTTTTTAAAACATACATTTATATTGAGAAAAACAAGTTTTAAAATGGTCAAAAAGGGATATGGTGTATAGATATAGATATATAGATATATATGTCTAAATATTTTTAATATATATTTTATACATTTTAATATATATCTAAATATTTTTAATCAATTTTAATAATAAAATTGTTCTATTTATGAATGCTAGTAAAATTATTTTAAAAGAACAATAAACACCTTGTAATTACAAGAAATTTCTGTTGTGTTGCTATAAAATAACACATCTGTCAAGTGTAATTTTTTTTTAAATAACCAAACTTCACGCACCCTTTGTTTTATTTGAAGGAGCCAAACATGACTTGAGTCTGCAGAACACATAAACATTATCTATACTATAATTTTGTTTGTAACGTGTCCGTCGCCAGTTGCGCACGCATCCAGGTGGATTCCAAAAATGGCAGGGTGGTGAAAGAATCCCCCGAAGGTGGATTCTTTCACCACCCTGCTATTTTCAGAATCCACCGGGATGTAGCGTAAGCCATTTTCGGAATCCACCGTGATGCAGCGAAGGCAAACGGAGCATTAAAAAAAAAACACTGCCCGCCCAAAGTATAAAAAAAAAAAACAACCTAACCTCCCATACGAAGTATTAACACCTAAGCCGCAAACTTACACATTGCAAAATAATAAAGTAATTAACCACTAATTCGCAATAAACCTAATTACCCTATTAACCCCTAAACCGCAAAACCCCCTCATTGCAATAAACCTAATTACCCTATTAACCCCTAAACCGCAAAACCCCTTCATCGCAATAAACCTAATTACCCTATTAACCCCTTAAACCGCCAAAACTCACAATGCAAATAACTAATTAAATTACTAAGCCCCCTAAACTAACACCCCCTTACCTAACACCCCCTAAATTAAACCCAATTACCTAAATTAAAAAAAATAATTACAATTAAAATAAAAAACCTAACATAAAAAAAAAGTTTAAATTAAACTAAAATTACAAAAAATAAAAAAGTAAAACATTACAGAAAATAATGAACAAATTATCAAAAATAAAAAAAATAAACCTAATCCCTATGAAAATAAAAAAGCCCCCCCCAAAAAAATAAAAACACCTCCTAATCTAATGCTAAACTACCAATAGCCCTTAAAAGGGCTTTTTGCATTACAAAGTACTCATAATAACAACATCTAAAAAAAAACTTAAAAAGGGCTTTAACATAGAGATACATACATATAGATGTCTAAATATGTATATATACATACAGTATATGTTTATATATGTGTACATATGTATTTCTGTATTTATATGTGTATATATGCATTTATGGACATATATACACATATAAAAACATAAATACATATGTACACATATATAGACATATTCATATAGGTATACCTATATTTTATACCAAAATACCATCAGATATATGTATAAATATGTATTTGGGAATACATAGAACATATTATTTTATGTGGAGAATACTGGAATGTGCAATATTCATATTTTTATGTCGGGTTAGCGCACTTGAGAATATGTTATCAGGTTAGCCCGAGAGTGGGGTGTTATTTTTTCCCCCAATTTTTTTTCTCTATTGACTTCTATGGGGGAATAGGTTATCGCAAGCACAATATTCTAATTTCACCTTTTTGCGCACATTGGATTAGCGAGCGATAACTTTTTACTTTCAACTTGCAATATGAGTGCAACCTGATAAAAACAAAAAGTTTACTTCTTGCACAGTAATTGCGCAAGCAAAATTTGCTAAATGGCGCTCCATTCGTAATGTAAATAAATTATCGCTTGAATGATGCATTCAGAAGAAAGATTAGCCTGCAAAAAATGTGTACACGTATTTTTCAAAATGATATTAGTTGTTTAAATATTGAAAACGTAAGGGTAAGTTAATGTCCATAAAGCAGAAAGCGCCGCCATATTGTAACTGTAGGCTGTATAAATCTGTAGGAAGAATATAACCATCTGGCCTGCAATAGTGCACACTGTGGCAGAACAAGGAGAAACCAGAGAAAACTGAAATCACTAAGGAGACAAAGCCCATAAGTCCCGTGCGTCCTTTAGCTTTCCAAAGGCTGAACATTTTAAAATCATACGGCCAGATTGCGAGTTTTGCGGTAAGAGGGGTGCATTGCTAACTTGCACGTTATTGTCACCGCTCACTTCCCTACAGCGCTGGTATTACAGGTTTTCCTAAACCCGGCGTTATTAGTCAAGAAGTGAGCGTAGAGCAAAATTGTGCTCCATACCACACTCCAATAGCAGCGCTGCTTAAGTCAACGGTGAGCTGGTTGTACGTGCTTGTGCACGATTTCCCCATAGACATCAATGGGGAGAGCTGGCTGAAAAAAAGTCTTACACCTGCAATAAAGCACCGTAACGCAGCCCCATTGATTCCTATGGGGAAGCAAAAGTTATGTTTGCACCTAACACCCTAACATGAACCCCGAGTCTAAACATCCCTAATCTTACACTTATTAACCCCTAATCTGCCGCCACCTACATTATTCTTATTAACCCCTAATCTGCTGCTCTGGACATCGCCGCCACTAGAATAAACATATTAACCCCTAAACCGCCGCACTCCAGCATCGCAAACACTAGTTAAATATTATTAACCCCTAATCTGCCGCCCCTAAAATCTCGCCACCTACCTACATTTATTAACCCCTAATCTGCTGCCCCCAACGTCGCCGCCACTATACTAAAGTTATTAACCCTAACTCTAAGTCTAACCCTAACCCCCCCTAACTTAAATATAATTAAAATAAATCTAAATAAAACTTACTATTAATAACTAAATAATTCCTATTTAAAACTAAATACTTACCTGTAAAATAAATCCTACAATATAACTAATAGTTACATTGTAGCTAGCTTAGACAAGCTTGTATTTATTTTAACTAGGTAGAATAGTTACTAAATAGTTATTAACTATTTAATAACTACCTAGCTAAAATAAATACAAATTTACCTTTAAAATAAAACCTAACCTGTCTTACACTAACACCTAACCTAACCCTACAATTAAATAAATTCCCTAAATTAAATACAATTAACTAAATTCAATACAATTAGCTAAATTACAAAAACAAACAAACACTAAATTACAGAAAATAAAAAACAAATTACAAGATCTTTAAACTAATTACACTTAATCTAATAGCCCTATCAAAATAAAAAAGCCCACCCAAAATAAAAAAAAACCCTAGCCTAAACTAAACTACCAATAGCCCTTAAAAGGGCCTTTTGCGGGGCATTGCCCCAAAGAAATCAGCTCTTTTACCTGTCAAAAAAATACAAACAACCCCCAACAGTAAAACCCACCACCCACACAACCAAATCCCCAAATAAAACCCTAACTAAAAAATCCTAAGCTCCCCATTGCCCTGAAAAGGGCATTTGGGTGGCCATTGCCTTAAAAGGGCATTTAGCTCTATTGCAGCCCAAACCCCTAATCTAAAAATAAAACCCACCCAATGCACCCTTAAAAAATCCTAACACTAACCTCCGAAGATCCACTTACAGTTTTGAAGAGCCGACATCCATCCTCAATGAAGCCAGGAGAAGTCTTCATCCAAGCCGGCAGAAGTGGTCCTCCAGACGGGCAGAAGTCTTCACCCAGACTGCATCTTCTATCTTTATCCTTCCGACGTGGAGCGGCTCCATCTTCAAGACATCCGGCGTGGAGCATCCTCTTCAATCAACGGCTTCTTCTACAATGAAGGTTCCTTTAAATGATGTCATCCAAGATGGCGTCCCTTAGATTCCGATTGGCTGATAGAATTCTATCAGCCAACCGGAATTAAGGTTGAAAAATCCTATTGGCTGATGCAATCAGCCAATAGGATTGAACTTCAATCCTATTGGCTGATGCAATCAGCCAATAGGATTGAGCTTTCATGCTATTGGCTGTTCCAATCAGTCAATAGAATGCGAGCTCAATCCTATTGGCTGATTGCATCAGCCAATAGGATTTTTTCAACCTTAATTACGATTGGCTGATATAATTCTATCAGCCAATCGGAATCTAAGGGACGCCATCTTGTATGACGTCATTTAAAGGAACCTTCATTGTAGAAGAAGCCGTTGATTGAAGAGGATGCTCCGCGCCGGATGTCTTGAAGATGGAGCTGCTCTGCGTTGGAAGGATGAAGATAGAAGATGCCGTCTGGGTGAAGACTTCTGCCCGTCTGGAGGACCACTTCTGCCGGCTTGGATGAAGACTTCTCCCGGCTTCGTTGAGGATGGATGCCGGCTCTTCAAAACTGTAAGTGGATCTTCAGGGTTAGTGATAGGATTTTTTTAAGGGTGTATTGGGTAGGTTTTATTTTTAGATTAGGGGTTTGGGCTGCAATAGAGCTAAATGCCCTTTTAAGGGCAATGCCCATCCAAATGCCCTTTTCAGGGCAATGGGGAGCTTAGGTTTTTTTAGTTAGGGTTTTATTTGGGGGGTTGGTTGTGTGGGTGGTGGGTTTTACTGTTGGGGTGGTTGTTTGTATTTTTTTGGACAGGTAAAAGAGCTGATTTCTTTGGGGCAATGCCCCGCAAAAGGCCCTTTTAAGGGCTATTGGTAGTTTAGTTTAGGCAAGGTTTTTTTTTATTTTGGGTGGGCGTTTTTTATTTTGATAGGGCTATTAGTTTAGGTGTAATTAGTTTCAAGATCTTGTAATTTGTTTTTTATTTTCTGTAATTTAGTGGATTTTTTGTAATTTAGCTAATTGTATTGAATTTAGTTAATTGTATTTAATTTAGGGAATTTATTTAATTCTAGGGTTAGGTTAGGTGTTAGTGTAAGACAGGTTAGGTTTTATTTTACAGGTCAATTTGTATTTTTTTAGCTAGGTAGGTATTAAATAGTTAATAACTATTTAGTAACTATTCTACCTAGTTAAAATAAATACAAACTTGCCTGTAAAATAAAAATAAAACCTAAGCTAGCTACAATGTAACTATTAGTTATATTGTAGCTATCTTAGGGTTTATTTTACAGGTATTTAGTTTTAGATAGGAATTATTTAGGTAATGATAGTAATTTTTATTTAGATTTATTTTAATTATATTTAAGTTAGGGGGTGTTAGGGTTAGACTTAGGTTTAGGGGTTAATAAATTAAGTACAGTGGCAGCGACGTTGGGGGCAGCAGATTAGGGGTTAATAAATGTAGGTAGGTGACGGCGATGTTAGGGGTGGAAGATTAGGGGTTAATAATATTTAACTAGTGTTTGTGAGGCAGGAGTGCGGCGGTTTAGGTGTTATGTTTATTCTAGTGGTGGCGATGTCTGGAGAGCGGCAGATTAGGGGTTAATAATTTTCTTTTAGTGTTTGTTATGCGGGAGGGCCTCGGTTTAGGGGTTAATCGGTAGTTTATGGGTGTTAGTGTAATTTTTAGCACTTTAGTTATGAGTTTTATACTACAGCTTTGTAGTGTAAAACTCATAACTACTGACTTTAGAATGCGATACGAATCTTGGCGGTATAGGGTGTACCGTTTCCTTTTTGGCCTCCCAGGACAAGCTTGTAATACCGGCGCTATGGAAGTCCCATTGAAAAAAGACTATACGCAATTTGCGTAAGTTGATTTGCGGTAAGGCCAAAAAAGTGTGCGGTGCCCCTAAATCTGCAAGACTCATAATACCAGCGGTAGTGAAAAAGCAGCGTTATAACCTAATAACGCTGCTTTTTCACTATAACGCAAAACTCGTAATCTAGACGAATGTGTCCCTTCTTATGCACATATTGTATGTAGCATACGACAGAAATTATGTAAATGTTGTAAATAGGTCAAATAAAATTAAACCACAGTGGATGGAGAGCATTCTTGAATTAGTATATAAAGACGTATGGAGACAAAGACTGTCCCATAAACCAATAACCCAATTGCCAAGAAAATAATCTGTAGATCATCATGCCCCCGTGACTGCCCCATCAAGCATGTGTTGAAAGAGGGTAATAAGCAATAGTGAAGTCCTCAGAGAACATTACCTAAATCGGCCATATTTCCCTGGGAGAACTGCATTATGGGATCAACTGTATCACGCACACCAAATAGAAATATGATTATACTCCCTTAACACCAAACAAATTGTATCTCTGCATACAGTGGAGGCTCTGAATGTTTAATCTCAATCAAAATATAATTGTTAACAGCATAACAATGTAAATTTTGGTCTTCTTATCCCTTGAAGTAGCAACTATAGAATGGATTAAAGTTATCTTTCCTATTGTTTGTGCAAATGAACAAACTCTATAGATACTGCAGCATCGCTCTCACTCTCAGGCAGAAACAGAATTGACCTTAACAGAAAAATGGGGTATATTTAGGATGAGGAGGGGCCCTGGAGATTCTTACAAATGTGTATCATTACTGGACTGATGGTGAGGTTACAACTATTAGCACTCTGTATTCCTAATGGCTACTTTTTAACAAGATATATAGATGGAAAGTAGAATTTAAAATATAACTTTTATTGTCATGATTAAAAAATGAATGTGATTAAAAACAGAAGAAAACCTGGCTGCATATCAGTGCCCAAGACATGTAATACAGTAAAAGAGAGTGGCGGTTCCTTTATATGGCCTAGGATGTGGAATTTAATCCATGGTCATTTAGTGGAAATATCTGAACCAATCAGTGATTAAACATAATAAACAGTAACTCAGCATACATCTAAACCCCCCCCCCCCAATGATTATGTGAATTAAATGTACGGCGTACTGGCGGTCCATCAAGTAGGCTATAAATGATTTTATAGCAGACAGGCCTGATTGTCACACTATTAGTATTACACTATTGTCATGTTATTAATTTTATAATTACTTCAAATAGCCTTGTAGTTAAGGCCAAGATGATATATTAGCTCCATGAACCGATTTTCTGAAAGGGTGCAGTGGCGCTGCTACATAGGGTATCTATGCCCTTTGTGATGACGTAACGATTCCTTGACCAATCACAGCCAACCTGTTTTCATTCAATCGCCGTTGGTAATCCTACCCTCAAAATGTGTCAACAATTGTTCCTATATTTTTTATTATGAGGATGTTGCAATAGTAGCCATGTTAAACAACTTATTGAAACTGTGTAGTTATTTAATTTATAACTGTTTTTTCTTTTGTATCCACATACTCTATTACAGTTCATGAAATATGCTTTAAAGGGACAGTCAACAATAAAATTGTTATTGTTTAAAAAGATATACAATACCTTTACTATCCATTCCCCAGTTTTGCACAACCAACATTGATATATTAATATACTTTATAACATTTAAACCTCTAAATTTCTGCCTGTTTCTAAGCACTACAGACAGTATCTTATCACATGCTTTTTTATTTGCTTTTTACAACAGGAGAATGCTAGTTCATGTGGGCCATATAGATAAAATTATGCTCACGCTTATTGAGTTATTCAAGAGTCAGCACAACACAGCACTAATTGGCTAAAATGCAATAGATAATAAATAAAAAGTTCAGGGGAGCTGTCAGAAGATGCTTACAGGTGAAACTCAAAAAATTAGAATATTGTGCAAAAGTTCATGTATTTCACTACTGCAACTTAAAAGGTGAAACTAATATATGAGATATACTCATTACATGCAAAGCAAGATAGTTCAAGCTGTGATTTGTCATAATTGTGATGATTATTGCTCATGAAAACCCCAAATCCACAATCTCAGAAAATTAGAATATTACATGCAGTCAATAAAACAAGGATTGTACAAAGAACAATATCGGACCTCTGAAAAGTATAAGCATGCATACTGTATGTACTCAGTACTTGGTTTGGGCCCCTTTTGCAGCAATTACTGCCTCAATGTGGCGTTGAATGGAAGCTATCAGCCTGTGGCACTGCTGAGGTGTTATGGAAGACCAGGATGCTTCAATAGCGGCCTTCAGCTCTTTTGCATTGTTCGGTCTCATGTCTCTCATCTTTCTCTTGGCAATGCCCCATAGATTCTCTATGGGGTTCAGGTCAGGCGAGTTTGCTGGACAATCAAGCACAGTAATCCCATGGTCATTGAACCAGGTTTTGGTGCTTTTGGCAGTGTGGGCAGGTGCCAAGTCCTGCTGGAAAATGAAGTCAGCATCCCCATAGAGCTCGCCTGCGGAAGGAAGCATGAAGTGCTCCAAAATCTCCTGGTAGACGGCTGCGTTGACCCTGGATTTAATGAAGCACAGTGGACCAACACCAGCAGATGACATGGCTCCCCAAATCAACACAGACTGTGGAAACTTCACACTGGACTTCAAGCATCTTGCAGTGTGTACCTCTCCATTCTTCCTCCGGGACTCTGGGTCCTTGCTTTCCAAATGAGATGCAAAATTTGCTCTCATCAGAAAAGAGGACTTTGGACCAATGAGCAACAGACCAGTTCTGTTTTTCTTTAGCCCAGGTAAGACGCTTCTGACGTTGTTTGTTGTTCAGGAGTGGCTTGACAAGAGGAATATGACATTTGAAGCCCCTGTCCAGGATCCATCTGTGTGTGGTGGCTCTTGATGCACTGACTCCAGCCTCAGTCCACTCCTTGTGAAAGTCCCCAACACTTTTGAATGGCCTTTACCTGACAATCCTCTCCAGGCTGCGGTCATCCCTGCTGCTTGTGCACCTTTTTCTTCCACACTTTTCCCTTCCACATAACTTCCTATTAATGTGCTTTGATACAGCACTTTGGGAACATCCAACTTGTTTTGCAATTACCTTTTGAGGCTTTTCTTTCTTATGGAGGGTGTCAATGATGGTTTTCTGCACAACTGTCAGGTCAGCAGTCTTTCCCATGATTATGATTCCTATTGAACCAGACTGAGAGAACATTTAAAGGCTCAGGAACCCTTTACATGTGTTATGGCTTAATTAGCTGATTAGAGTGGGACACATTGAGCCTAGAATATTGCACCTTTTCACAATATTCTAATTTTCTGAGATTGGGGATTTTTATGAGCTGTAAGCCATAATCATCACAATTATGACAAATCACGGCTTGAACTATCTTGCTTTGCATGTAATGAGTCTATCTCATATATTAGTTTCACCTTTTAAGTTGCATTAGTGAAATAAATGAACTATTGCACGATATTCTAATTTTTCGAGTTTCACCTGTAGATACAAGGTAATCACAGAGGTAAAAAAGTATATTAATATAAATGTGTTGGTTATATAAAACTGGGGAATTGGTAATAAAGGGATTATCTATCTTTTAAAACAATAAACATTCTGGTGTAGAATTTCCCTTTAATACATGGTCCTTCCATTAAACATTTGTGTTTGCAATATGTATAGTGTGAATCTGGTGGTGATTCGTGATAATACTGATTATTGTGAATACATTAGAGTTAAAATGATGCTTATAACTGATAATAAAATATATGATGCTGGTGGGTGAATATACTAAAAATCTGCATATAAAGTGAAATAAATTTAAATAAAAAATAAAAGGGAATAGTGATGAATAAGATTGCAATTAGAAATATGAAAATATGATCACTAGTGAAATACAAAATGAAAATAAGAAAATTGTGCCTTAAAAATAAAAAAATAAACACACGTTATTTGTGTGTGCACGTGTGTACTAAGAAAATTATTGGATGTGAAAATGAGTGATTTAAGGTAATGCAAAAGGAATTTATTTTTACAAGTAAAATTATACAATGCAGATTTATTGATATATACATATTAATACAGCAATCTTGATTTTGCTGTTACAGAATATATTAGTATTGTAAAGATGACCCATGTTGTCATATTGGTATCTCAATTCTGTTTACAACTTAATATATGTATATGCATAGAATTAGCATTTATAGTTTATATATAGATATAATAATACGATTCTTTTATTGATAGTTTATAGCTCAATTATATTACACTTATGTACATATGGACCCCTCAGTTCCAAGGTTACATTCTGAATACCATAACAATGTAAATTGCCTACTTTGGCTTGGTGATACTTGAAGAAATTATCAGCTACTGAGGTAATATTTTGTAGATGTTCTAGCAATCTAGTTTGTAATTGATGTGAGGTCATCCCAACATGAATTTCGGGGCAATAGCATCTCAAAACAGATTACTCCTGTTGTATTACAGCATATATAGAATCTGATATCATGATTTTTACCAAATCTATCTTGAATAACTTTCGGCTAGATTACGAGTTGTGCGTTAGGTTTAAAAAGCAGCGTGGTTAAGAGGTCCTAACGCTGCTTTTTAACGCCCGCTGGTATTACGAGTCTTGCAGGTACAGGTGTACCGCTCACGTTTTTGGCCAGACTTGGAAATACCGCAAATCCACTTACGTAAATTGCATATCCTCTTTTTTCAATGGCACTTGCATTGCGCCGGTATTACGAGACTGCCAAAAAGTGAGCGGTACACCCTCTCCTGTCAAGACTGGTACTGAATTTTAAAGTCAGTAGTTAAGAGTTTTACACTACAACACCGTAGCATAAAACTCTAAACTAAAGTGCTAAAAAGTACACTAACACCCATAAACTACATATTAACCCCTAAACCGAGGCCCTCCCGCATCGCAAACACTAAAATAAAAATTTTAACCCCTAATCTGCCGAACCGGACATCGCCACCACTATAATAAACATATTAACCCCTAAACCGCCGCACTCCCGCCTCGCAACCATTAGTTAAATATTATTAACCCCTAATCTGCCGTCCCTAACATCGCCGACATCTACCTACATTTATTAACCCCTAATCTGCCGCCCCCAACGTCGCCGCCACTATACTAAAGTTATTAACCCCTAAATCTAAGTCTAACCCTAACCCTAACACCCCCTAAATTAAATATATTTAAAAGAAATCTAAATAAAAATTCATATCATTAACTAAATAATTCCTATTTAAAACTAAATACTTACCTATAAAATAAACCCTAAGCTAGCTACAATATAACTAATAGTTACATTGTATCTAGCTTAGGATTTATTTTTATTTTACAGGCAAGTTTGTATTTATTTTAACTAGGTAGAATAGTTATTAAATAGTTATTAACTATTTAATAACTACCTAGCTAAAATAAATACAAAGTTACCCGTAAAATAAAACCTAACCTAAGTTACAATTACACCTAACACTACACTATAATTAAATTATTTCCCTAAATTAAATACAATTAAATACAATTAAATAAAATTATCTAAAGTACAAAAAAACAAAACACTAAATTACAGAAAATAATAAACAAAGTACAAGATTTTTAAACTAATTACACCTAATCTAATCCCCCTAACAAAATAAAAAAGCCCCCCCCAAAATAAAAAGCAGCCCTACCCTACACTAAATTACAAATAGCCCTTAAAAGGGCTTTTTGTGGGGCATTGCCCCAAAGTAATCAGCTATTTTACCTGTAAAAAAAAATTACAAATCCCCCCAACATTAAAACCCACCACCCACACAACCAACCCTACTCTAAAACCCACCCAACACCCCCTTAAAGAAACCTAACACTAACCCCTTGAAGATCACCTTACCAGGAGAAGTCTTCATCCAACCGGGCCGAAGTCCTCAACAAAGCTGGGAGAAGTCTTCATCCAAGCCGGGCGAAGTGGTCCTCCAGACGGGCATCTTCATCCAGACGGCATCTTCTATCTTCATCCATCCGGCGCGGAGCGGGTCCATCTTCAAGACAACCGACGCGGAGCATCCTCTTCATCCGATGGCTAAGACTGAATGAAGACAGTCTTGATAAAGGCGCACACCTAGCGCTGAAACGCGTAGATTTTGACTATCCAGTGTGACTAACATCGGCTCCAGCGAAAGGACGACAGAATCATCATAGCACCACTCCCCCCACGACCCGGCTATCCGATTGGACCTCCTAGGACCACGTGTATCAGACGTCAGAGTAGGAAGGATAGACCGGGAAGTTCAAACGGCAAGACGCTGACCGGTGAAGAGCATTACATCTTGCTTACAGCTCATTAGGCGATACGCCGACTGGAGAGATATTTTGCATCTCAGAGCACAGGGACAGCCTTCCCATAACCCAAGAGAACACAGAGGAGGTAAGGGATATCGGTAGTCCGGTAAGGGGGTGCACCGTTCCACTTTGCTACACTGATGGAATTTTAAACTGCTCTGATTAGTGAGCATTTTTAACAGCAATATACATTTTATCTGGATACAATTAATAGTTGTGGCCACAACTTTATTTTTAGCATTGCTAATTACCCACCATCTTAGAACGATTCTAAGCCATTCACCATTGCGTGATCCTATACAGGAACTTTTATACACGGACTCAAGTCCCTCATTTGTTGCTATTTATGTCTATGTTTGGATTGTCGTTATTTTTTACCTTTGCATGAATTGTTGCCAATCTCGCTGCTATTTTTTAACCTCTGCATAAATTGTTACCTTTGCATGAACTGTTGTCAATCCTGCTGCTATTTTTTGCCATCATATTATACGCTGCTATATTTTTTGCTATCACAAGCTTGTGTATATATCGTGTTTTTTACACGAATCATGTTTTTTACACGAATTGTGCCCATTTGCATATATACCTGAAGTATTATATATCTGCAGCATCATTTGTATAAAGTCTAATATCATTCCGGAATATTAATCACTGAAGCCTAATATAATTGCTTGTTAAATACCTTGCTTTTATGCACATTTTATGCACATTTTTTAGTAAAAATTTATTCTATATTCATCTAAAAAATGTATTCTATATTCATCTAAAATGTATTTAGTAAAAATGTATTCTATATTCATCTGCGATTGTTATTTATCAAGGGATTAAGAATATGCTTTCTTTTTCACTAAGAGATTATTAAACACCTTTTATATTATTTTATATTCACTCGTATATACCTACGATTCGCACATTTTTTGTACTGAATTAAGTACACGTCACATAGGATAATACATTGACACACAAGCAGAATTACATCACGGAGAACCTCACCATCTATTATATTATTATTCATAATACTATTATTATTATCACGGAGTATTAACTACTAATATTATTATCACAGAGTATTAACCACATTTCTTTATAAAGGCATTGATTATTAACTCATTAATTGGGTTAACAGTATATGTACCCATTCTACATCAAAGATTAATTCTTCACTTCACCAATACAGATAGTCCCACTCATAGCTCTCTTTTGAGCGCACCCCACCCTCTTGCGTAATTGTAACTTAGGTTAGGTTTTATTGTACAGGTAACTTTGTATTTATTTTAGCTAGGTAGTTATTAAATAGTTAATAGCTATTTAATAACTATTCTACCTAGTTAAAATAAATACAAACTTGCCTGTAAAATAAAAATAAACCCGAAGCTAGCTACAATGTAACTATTAGTTATATTGTAGCTAGCTTAGGGTTTATTTTATAGGTAAGTATTTAGTTTTAAATAGGAATTATTTAGTTAATGATAGGAATTTTTATTTAGATTTATTTTAATTATATTTAAGTTAGGGGGTGTTAGGGTTAGACTTAGGTTTAGGGGTGGCGGTGATGTTAGGGCCGGCAGAGTAGGGGTTAATAAATATAATGTAGGGTTCGGCGATGTTGGGGGCAGCAGATTCGGGGTTCATAAGTATAATGTAGGTGGCGGCGGTGTCCGGAGCAGCAGATTAGGGGTTAATAATTATAATGTAGGTGTCGGCGATGTCGGGGGTGGCAGATTAGGGGTTAATAAGTGTACGATTAGGGGTGTTTAGACTTGGGGTTCATGTTAGGGTGTTAGGTGTAGACATAACATTTTCTTTCCAAATAGGAATCAATGGAGCTGCGTTAAGGAGTTTTACGCTGCTTTTTTGCAGGTGTTAGACTTTTTTTTCAGCCGGCTCTCCCCGTTGATTCCTATGGGGAAATCGTGCATGAGCATGTTACACCAGCTCACTGCTAACATAAGCAGCTCTGGTATTGGAGTGCGGTAATGAGCAAAATTTTGCTCAACGCTCACTTCTTGTCTGGTTTGTAAAAACTCGTAATACCAGCGCTGTCTGTAAGTGAGCAGTGAGCATAAACTGCTCGTTAGCACCGCACAGCCTCTAACGCAAAACTCGTAATCTAGGTGTTTGTTTTTTGTTATATGCTTACAGCAAGGACATGATCCCCAGGGATACGTCCCAAAAGTAGATCTGATGTTGGTTGGTTGGTATAGATTGATATTAACCTACAACTCACAAAGCCAGGACATAATTAACATTGTGCAAAATCATTAGCATATTTTACTCAGTCCTAAAAGAAATGATAGGGACTAAAGTTGATGTGAATTATAGAAGAAAC
Source organism: Bombina bombina (assembly GCF_027579735.1). Lineage (NCBI taxonomy): Eukaryota > Metazoa > Chordata > Amphibia > Anura > Bombinatoridae > Bombina > Bombina bombina. Next base: position 494,095,652 of record NC_069504.1, read on the forward strand.
AAGAATCTAAAAGATTTAATCAGTCCAAGTCACTATCACCTAGATTACGAGTTTTGCGCTAAACAGGGAGTGAAACTAATGCCAAAAAAGTTGCGTTATTTCACTCTCCATAGCGCTGCCATTACGAGTTACTGAAAAGCCTCCTTGTGTGTGCGATATGGTGGCGTTAAGCTCCATACCGCACAAAATCCAAGGACTGATTTGACGTGCTCGTGCATGCTTTCCCCCATAGACATCAATAGGGAGAGAGTGTTAGAAAAAAACCTAATACCTGTGCGGAATGAAAAATCTCCGTAACGCAACCCCATTGATGTCTATAGGGAAAAAAAAATTACATTTAAACCTAACACCCTAACATAAACCCCTAGTCTAAACACCCCTAATCTGCCGCTCCCCGACATCGCCCAGGGCCGGATTTCCCATTAGGCACAGTAGGCATGTGCCTACAGGCGCCTTGCAGTGAGGGGCGCCTGCCTGTCAATAATAAAAAAAAAAAAAAAAAAAAAAATTTTTTTTTTTTTTTTTTTTTTTTTATGAGGGCATTTATTTTAGTAAGAATTGTGCTGCCAGGTGCCTACAAAGTCGAGTGTTTCATTGGGAATATGTTACAGCAGTTGAGGGAGCCATGAAGGAGAGAGGGGCAAAGATTAAAACTAAACCCCTCCCATTGAATTTCTAAATTCTAATTTTAAACACATTTGTTGACCCCTGGATTACATATAATCTACAACATTCCATGTTTTCCTTTGAGAGCAACATCATATGATATTTATATTTCAGAACAAAATAAATGTAACATCTGTGTGTGTTTGTACCAAAAATATCAGAGTTTACAAGATTTTTTTCCCTACATTTTATATTTTCTTCCACTGGCTGCACAGGTTGTTGATGGTGATGAGCTTGCATGCTGCTAGTTTTAATATTGCTATTGTTTACACAAAACTGTGTTTGACTCCAACAAAATGTTAAGCACATAGTCAAAGTCATCTCCAGAAAAGCAATACACTAATGGCTTGTCAATAAACATGTCCTATGAGCCCATCTGGGTCTGCACAGATGTGTATTGCTGTCTCAGAACTGACATTGACTATGTGTTTAACTCTTTTGCAAGAGGCTAACACACTTCTCTGCAAGCACTAGTGCAATAATAAAATGCCCAGCAAACTGTCACATTTGATGTCCCTTTAAATAGGGTTTTCTTTAGAATATTTTGCATTAAAAGTTTAACATGATTTGTTTTTGTTATACATAATAGAAATTGTATGGCCATTTGAGTCAAGTGAATATTGATTTTTGGTGTAGCTTCCATTACAACAAATATTGCAATTGGTGTGTGTATTTGTGTATCTCCATAAAAGGGAAAATGTAATTTTACATCTAATATTTATTTTTAGTTGTCCTAAATAATAATAAAAAAAGTCCTCATTTTTTCCACTTTTTTCTAGGGGGGGTGGGGGGGGTGGGGGGGGCGCTTCAGGTTTTTGTGCCTACAGGCACCTGAGATGTAAATCCGGCCCTGACATCGCCGACACTAAATAAAGTTATTAACCCCTAATCCTCTGCTCCCCAACATCGTTGCCACTAATAAAAGCTATTAACCCCTAATCCGCCGCTCGCCGACACTATAATAAAGTTATTAACCCCTAAACCTCCAGCCTCCCACATTGCCGCCACTAAATATACCTATTAACCCCTAAACCTCTGGCCTCCCACATCGCCACCACTAAATAAACCTATTAACCCCTAAACCTCTGGCCTCCCACATCGCCACCACTAAATAAACCTATTAACCCCTAAACCGCCTGCCTCCCACATAGTAAAACACTAAATTAAACGATTATCCCCTAAACCTAACACCCCCTTAACTCTAAATTAAAATTACAATATAACTATATTTAAATAAATAAAAACTTACCTGTGAAATAAAAATAAACCTAAATTAAACTATAAATTAACCTAACATAACTATTCTAATAAAATAAAAAAATACTACCAATTAAAAAAATCTAAATTACAAATTTAAAAAAACCTAACTATGAAAATATCATGATATCAGATCCTACAAGATATCAGATTGTGTTTTGCGTTTTAATATTTCACAATATTGCGATTGTGGTTTTGCATTTGAAATATTAATATTTCCTAATATTGCAATCATGAGTGCATGTTATCATTTTAATGTAAATACAAATATTGAGAACCCGCAATCTTAAAATAAGTAAAAATACACGCCTACGGAAACAATAGAAGATTCGTACAATCATGTTTACATACATATTCTAACATTATACAATACAAAACATATACTGTACATTGAACATTGTATATACATATATATAATGTACCCACAATCCCTCAGCTCCTATATATGTATTATTTATATGTTTAATTCACTATTGTATTGTAAGAACAGGGGTTGAGTTTCTGTTGAGACATGTAAATTGTATTGTCATACAGTACTGTGCAAAGGGATCATTTACATTACACCTTTAATGAAGGTGGCTAAGCTACTTTGAATATATCGCCAGTATCAGCCCCACCACTCACTGAAATGTATGGTAAAACCCCTTTTGGCGATGTTGCCTTTAAACAGCACTGACAGACTTTTCGAAAATTTTGCCGGCTTTCTCGACATGGCAACAAATCCCTTTTGAATATCTTGCCAACTCATTTTACTTTCAATCATCAGCGCCTATATGAAAAATTAACGTGGTCGCGATACATGAAGTCCTGAAGTTAGCAAGCATCAGACTTTTGCTCACGTTAACGTTTTTACTTTTAACTTGTAATACGCACGCAAACCCTGCTGCATTAAAAAATCATTTTGAGCACAATTTGTGCGCTAGCGAAAAAACCTAATTAGCGTGTTACTTATAATTTGGTTCGATGTCTTCTTGTGAAGGAAACTATAACTTTCACAATTTTTTTTTAAGTGCCTTAAATTTTCTTGTTTACTTTTAACAGGTTCTAAAAAGCTAAAAAAGTTTAGAATAATAAAGAGGTACATTATATCCAAAACTTGCTAAGTAGACAGGTAATCAACAAAGGCATTTTAAGGTCTAAAACTATAAAAATAACATATAAATAGTGCTAACCAAATGTCTGCTTGATAGAAATGTTGTTGTTATCAATAACAGTAGGCGCAATAGCCCCACACACAGAGATGATGTGAAGAGATCTAAATCTGTCGAGGTTCCAACTATCTCCTACCTTGTATAACACTCCTAGGAGCTCTGCCCTACAGTCCACAATCCTCCATGAATCTCTGCCTTCTAAAAGACTACCTGGAAAAGTGATATCTGTTCTATTCATTTTTTTATATTCCTCAATGTAAGGAGGATAGATGTCCAGTATTGAACAGTACAGTCTAGTATTTCACCTGGCTATCTAATAAAACCTCTACAAAAATACTGGACTGGACCCTTAAATGTCCAACATTTTAGTATCTATAGGCAGTGGATATATATTTATAGGCTTTCTGTATTTCATTGCTTTACAAATATAAACTATGACACCAATGTTTACGATCCTAAAATGGTTCCGTCATTAAAGGGACACAAAACTAAAAATGTTTTTTTCATGATTTATATAGATCAAATAATTTTAAACAACTTTCTAATTTACTTTTAGTATCTTATTTGCTTTGTTCTCTTGGTATTCTTTGTTGAAGGTGCACTACTGGGAGCCAGCTGTAAGCCAATGACAAGAGGCATATATGTGCAGCCACCAATCAGCAGCTTATGATCCTACCTAGTTATTCTTTTCAACAAAAGATAAAAAGAGAACAAAATAAATGAGATAATAGAAATAAATTGGAATGTTAGTTAAAATTGCATGCTCTATCTGAATCATGAAAGAAAAATTGTCAGTTTCATGTCTATTTAATACCCCTGAAGCTTAAAAGCAACACAAAATTGTTATTTTCAACGTTTATCTCTTGTTCACATAATCCAAAAACCAAATGCACATTTTAAGGAAAAACAAAAAAAAGGAAATTTCAGGGATTAGCGATTACATCAGAGGTTGATATAATGGGGCCTATTTATCCAGCTCTGTATGGAGCTAGATGCACAGTGTTTCTAGCGAGCCTTCATGCTCACCAGAAACACAAGTTATGGAGCAGCGGTCTAAAGAGGCGGCGGACAGACATCGCCAGAAATCCACCCGATCCAATACGATCGGGTTGATTGACACCACCTGCTATCGGGGCCGGCATTGCACCAGCAATTCATGATAATTCGGCCCCATAGTGTAGTGATGCTAAGTGACATGTGTGCAATTAACCTGTTGTGCTCCAAAACCAAAATGTGTCTATGTTTCTCTAAGAGATCTGGATGGGTACATTATCTGTATGAGATCTGGATGGGTACATTATCTGTATGAGATCTGGATGGGTACATTATCTGTATGAGATCTGGATGGGTACATTATCTGTAAAGTGGGCAGATGTGTTTGTTGGGTTATTGATTTTGCTATTTTTTTCTTTGTACTATAGTTTTTATTGCAGTAGAAAACAAAGCTTTACAGGCAATTCAAATAATATCAGATGATATAACAATGCTCAACATGTGGATATCATATACTGAAAGTACAATGTGATGCAAGACTAACATTGTATAGCTCCAATATAGCTGAAGAACTGCTTATATAGGGCAAGATTACAAGTGCCGCGCTAACCGTTATACGCAAGTGATATCGGGTTTATCCTGGCTGTTTGCAGCGTTGGATATAGTGCGCATATTACAAGTTAAAAGTAAAAGTGATAACACCATCTAATAAAATATATTTTAAATAAATGATTTCACAAAAAAGTTTACTTCTAGCGTAGTTAGTGTGGATAAATACCGCTCTACTAGTAATCTGGCTCTGTATGCCTGAAAATCAAAGAAAAAAAAAGTAATATAATTTAATCCCCAATATACTTTAAACTGTAAGGATAAGATATCCCCATCTGGAAAATAAAAGTCACTCTTGGACTGACAAAAATATATTCAGAACATAACAGGGAGTAATATGGGATATGAAATACAACACAATGCTTTTGGGTCCATGTTAGAATATAAAATCTATTTATAAAGATCTAAATTATGTTTCAAATAGAAAATACAAATTGTTAATAGAAAACGTCACAGGACAAATTTCTAGGAGCTATTTAACATTTATAAGACATAGCTACTAAGTTTACAGAGAGCATAATATAAAATGGAACCTGAGATTATATCATGCTAGAATTACAGGTACCTGCACCTAGATTATTATAAGCAAGAATTGAACAGTTAACTCACATACATTTGGGGACAATCAGATCCCCATCAATAAGGGAGGAAGAAAAAAATAAAACCCTTAGTTAAAATGCCTGTTTTACACTTCTCAGAATATGACCAAATAGTATAGATGAAGTATAGGCATAGGGAATCACTTAGCCTAAAGCAACGACTGCTAGAATAAGATTGAAATAATTCTGAGTGGATCTTGTACAACTTGTCCTCATAAACTTGTCTACAAACGTACAAATATTACCTCTGTCTTTTACACTCAACATGCAATATTATTAACAAGGACTAAAAGTTATCTTAAAGGGACACTAAACCCAAACTTTTTCTTTCATGATTCAGATAGAGAATACGATTTTAAACAACATTCCAATTTATTTCTATTATCTAATTTGCTTCATTCTTTAGATATCCTTTGTTGAAGAACTAGCAATGCACATGGATGTGCCAATCAAATGATAGATCTATGTGCAGCTACCAAGCAACTGCTACTGAGCCTATCTAGATATGCTTTTCAGCAAAGGATATCAAGAGAATGAAGCGAATTAGATAATATAAGTAAATTAGAAAGTTGTTTAAAATTGCATGCTCTTTCTACATCATGAAAGAAAAAAAATCGGGTTTCATGACCCTTTAACACTTAAGGAAACAAGAATATAACTAGAGATGCCTACTAATATATAGGTTATTTGGACCACAAAGCTCCGACAGCTAGCAGTACAGTAACAGGCTCCAGTATTTAGGGGGAGAATCTCCAGAATGACGAAATTAGATGTGACAGATCAGGTCAGTTTACTATGACTTAGGCAAAATGAACATCTAAAGTACAAGATGAATACAGTGCAGTCAGTAACATAACAAATACAAATGCAAGTGACAATTGTGTAGTATATTTATATTATTTGATTGAAGTGCCACTTTAGTTCTCTGCAAACCAATCTGCAAACAACACTACCTGGAGTCCCCACTAGTATCCAGTTGTTATGGTATAGTGTCTAAGGTTATAGCTATGGACCCAGGGCATGTAGTTTATATAGAGAAAAAGCTGCTAACATTAAAAGAGAGATACAGGACAGCATTAAAACAGAGTCTGCTGAACTACCCAACACCAAGCTTTGGGTCCGGTAGCCGCCTTTGAAGAAAAGCCATCCTCAGGTATTACAAGTCTGTGATTTTGACAGAGAGGACATCACAGTAAGGTGGCCCTAGAAGGGAGCACAGCTAGAAAAGTGTAATGATGCAAGATAATCCCTCTAAAAGACATTGCTATGTTGCAAAAGCTTCCATCATGTGGGGCAGTGTAATCATAATATCCCACTCAATTTTGCTAATCTCTAACTCAGCAATTGCCACAGACTAAGATACATTAAAGGGACAGTCTACACCAGAATATTTATTGTTTTAAAAGATAGATAATCCCTTTATTACCTCCAAGGCGATAAGCCTGCCCAGAGAACAGTCTATGTTTAAAAAATACAAACCCCCAAGCTAATTTTACACAAAAAAAATATGTTAAATTACAGAAATAAATATACAAAGCTATCAAAGATAAAAAATTTAAACCTAAACTAATAACCCTATAAAAAAAATCCCCCCCAAATAAAAACACCCCCTAATATAATAATAAACTACCAATAGCTCTTTTGTAGGGCATTGCCCTAAGTTAAACAGCTCTTTTACTTAAAAAAATTACCAATTACCCCCAAACAGTAAAACACCCCACCCAACCAACCCCCCCAAAATAAAAAAACCTAACACTAAAAAAACTTAAACTACCCAATTGTATGGGCATTGCCCTTAAAAGGGCATTCAGTTATTTTACTGCCCTTTAAAGGGCAATCAGCTCTTTTACAGCCCATTAAATCCATAACCTTAAATTTTTTTTTTTTTAAATCCTAAAACTAAGCCCCATACAGGTGTGCGGATCCAGAGCGGCGATTCTCTGCGGCGGTCCTAAGCGACAGTCTTCAGTGGCGGCGATCCTCAGCGGCGTGGAAGTTCCTCTTCTTCCGATCTCTGGCATACACTAAAAATTGAATGCAAGGTACCACACTCAATTTGGGGTACCCTGCATTCCTATTGGCTGAAATTTTGAAATCAGCCAATAGGATTAGAGCTACTGAAATCCTATTGGCTTTTTAAAATGGGGTACCTTGCATTCAATCTTCAGGGTACGACGGACGATCGCATGAAGAGGAGCCTCTACGCCGTTGAGGACCGCCGCCGCTGAAGACCGCCACTGAGGACCGCCGATGAGGATCCGTGTATTGGGGAAGCCGCCTTTGCTCCGGATGAAGATAGAAGATGATAGAGCCGCCTGGAAGAAGATCTTTCTCCGCCGGACTTCAGGAACGGTGAGTACCTATTTGGGGCTTAGTATTAGGATTTTTTTAATTTATTTTTTTATTTTTAAGATTAGGTATTTAATGGGCTGTAAAAGAGCTGAATGCCCTTTTAAGGGCAGTAAAAGAGCTGAATGCCCTTTTAAGGGTAATGCCCATACAAAGGTATGGGTAGTTTAGGTTTTTTTAGTGTTAGGTTTTTTATTTTGGGGGGTTTGTTGGGTGGGGGGTTTTTACTGTTAGGGGGGACTTAGTATTTTTTAAATGTAAAAGAGCTGTTTAATTTAGGGCAATGCCATACAAAAGACCCTTTTAAGGGCTATTGGTTGTTAAGTTTAGATTAGGGGATGTTTCTATTTTGGGGGCTTTTTTATTTTCATCGGGATTAGGTTTAATTTTTTTATTTTTGATAATTTTGTTTATTTTTTCTGTAATGTTAGACTTTTTTTATTTTTTTGTAATGTTAGATTAATTTTTTGTAATTTAATGTTAGGATTTTTTATTTTAAGTGTAATTTAGTAGCAATTGGTGCTAAAGGGACAGTCAACACCAGGATTTTTGTTGTTTTAAAATATAGATAATCCCTTAATTACCAATTCCCCAGTTTTGCATAGCCAACACAGTTATAATTATACACGTTTTACCTCTGTATTTACCTTGTATCTAAGTCTCAGCAGACTGCCCCCTTATTTCAGTTCTTTTGACAGACTTGCATTTTAGCTAATCAGAGCTATCTCCATGGTAAATTCACGTGCATGAGCTCAATGTTATCTATATGAAACATGTGAACTAATGCCCTCTAGTGGTGAAAAACGATCAAAATGCATTTAGATTAGAGGCGGCCTTCAAGGTCTAAGAAATTAGCATATGAACCTCCTAGGTTTAGCTTTCAACTAAGAATACCAAGAGAACAAAGCAAAATTGGTGATAAAAGTAAATTGGAAAGTTGTTTAAAATGGCATGCCCTATTTGAATCATGAAAGTTTTTTTTTTATTTGACTGTCCCTTTAATTTAGGGGGTGTTAGGTTAGGGGGCTTAGTAATTAGTTATTTGCGTTGTGGGGGGTAGGCAGTTTAGGAGTTAATAGGTTAATTAGGTTTATTGCAATGTGGGGGGTTGGCGGTTTAGGGGTTAATAGGTTAATAAGGTTTATTGCGATGTGAGGGTTTGTCAGTTAAGGGGTTAATAGTATAATTAGTTGGCATTGTAGGGTTTGGCGGTTTATGGGTTAATATTGTAATTTATTTAATTGGTGTTGTGGGGGTTTGGTGGTGTAAGGGTTGGTAGTTTCTGTTGTGGGAGTTTAGCAATTTAAAGGGACAGTCTAGTCCATAATAAACTTTCATGATTCAGATAGAGCATGTAATTTTAAACAATTTTCAAATTTACTTTTATCACAAATTTTGCTTTGTCTCTAGGTATTCTTAGTTGAAAGCTAAACCTAGGAGGTTCATATGCAAATTTCTAAGCCCTTGAAGGCCGCCTCTTCTCTCAGGGCATTTTGAGAGTTTTTCACCACTAGAGGGTGTTAGATCATGTGTGTCATATAGATAACACTGTGCTCACGCACGTGGAGTTCCAGTGAGCCAGCTCTTATTGGCTAAAATGGATGTCTGTCAAAGGAACTGAAATAAGTGGGCAGTTTACAGAGGCTTAGATACAAGGTAATTACAGAGGTAAAAAGTGTATTAATATAACTGTGTTGATTATGCAAAACTAGGGAATGGGTAATAAAGGGATTATCTATCTTTTTAAACAATAAAAATTCTGGTGTAAACTGTCCCTTTAAGGTTTTTTTTTGTTTTTTTGTTAATACTTAGTACAGCCAGTTATGTTTATTTTTTTTCTTAATACTTTGTGTGGGTAGTTAGTTATTTTTTAATACTTTGTGCAGCAGGTTAGTTTTATTTTTTTTATACTTTGTGCGGGTGGTTAGTTTTTTTTTTCTTAATACTTTGTGCGGGCAAGTAGATAGACATGACATAGGTTCTATAAGGGGTACAGTCTATATAATGACTGATTTATGTGGGTTCCCAGACCTCAGAGGTCTAGACCTAGGAGCGGGGATTATAAACACAACATGAGTAGTACAAATCAATTCAGCAGATTCTACAGCAACCACAGGTGTTGTTAGTTTCTTAAGATGCTTTGTTATTTTTTATTAGTGTAAACGTGATTCCCCTCCCTCTCGATTTTCTAGATTGAGCAAGTGGTATCTGTTTGGTGACTTCTCTTCCTAACATCATCCAGTATGGCAGCAGGTGATTTTGGTGTGTTTTGTCTATATACTTAAAACTAGTGTTGCATTCGAAAAAAAATTGAGGTGCTAGGTAATAATTTGCAAGGTGCTTAAAGGAATAGTAAACACCAAAAATGTTATTGTTTAAAAAGATAGATAATCCCTTTATTTACCATTCCCCGTTTTGCATAACCAACACTGTTATAGAAATATACTTTTTACCTCTGTAATTACCTTGTATCTAAGCCTCTTCAATCTGCCTCCTTTTCTCAGATCTTTTGAAAAACTTGCATTTCAGGCAATTAGTGCTGACTTTTAAATAGCTTCACGTGCGTGAGCACAATGTTATCTATATGAAACACATGAACTAACACCCTCTAGCTGTGAAAAAAAAACTTTAAAATGCATTCAGATAAGAGGTGGCCTGTAAGGGGTTAGAATTTAGAATATGAGCCTACCTAGGTTTAGTTTTCAACTAAGAATTCCATGAAAAACAATGAGAATTTGATGTTAAAAGTAAATTAGAAGGTTGTTTGAAAGTACATGCCCTATCAGAATCATGAAAGTTTAATTTTAACTTTACTATCCCTTTAAGCATCAAGAATTTGGATTGTGATCAACCAAACAGGAGTGACATGTTAAAGGGACAGTCGGCACCAGAAATGTTGTTGTTTAAAAAGATAGATAATCCCTTAATTACCAATTCCCCAGTTTTGCATAATCAACACAGTTATAATTATACATGTTTTACCTCTGTAATTATCTTGTATCTAAGGCAGCCTCAGCAGACTGCCCCCTATTTTAGTTCTTTTGACAGACCTGCATTTTAGCCAATCAGAGCTGTCTCTATGGTAAATTCACGTGCATGAGCTCAATGTTATCTATATGAAAAACATGAACTAATGCCCTCTAGTAGTGAAAAACTATGCATTTAGATTAGAGGCGGCCTTCAAGGTCTAAGAAATTAGCATATGAACATCCTAGGTTTAGCTTTCAACTAAGAATACCAAGAGAAGAAAGCAAAATCGGTGCTAAAAGTAAATTGGAAAGTTGTTTAAAATTACATACCCTATCTGAATCATGAAAGTTTTTTTTGGACTTGACTGTCCCTTTAAGTATTTTTCAGCAGACAAATAATGGAAAAAATGCTGCCAATAAACAATGAAAATGGATCATTGCAAGTGTGTTGATATTGAAAAAGGGCTCGTCTGCTGCCGTTTACATGATGATAATTACTAATTGTAAATAACCACTATATTAGTAATTCTGGATTGATTCTTGAAACTGGATTTTCACACAAATCACCTTTCTCAAACCTATACATTTGACTGATTTGTCCAGTGTACATATACGTTTTGCAAAGAGTTTTGCAGAATCCTCCAAATTCAGAACATACTTATCAAACTAAGAACAATATTTAAACTACTACCTTTTAAATAAACTGAACTTATGAGTTCCAATTGGCTGAATGTACTTACATTAATACTCAGCATGACTAGAGTAGCTAACATCTTCACTAATGATAAGATACATCCTATATACCATATCAATGTCAATCTGTCAATCCTTTTCCAGAAATTGTTGAATGAATGAGCTTTTCTCCAACTTCCAAACTAGGCCAAGAACACATAGAGGAGAAGGACAGAGAGTGATCATGTTGCTGCTGCATACAAAAATTAAGATAGATGACCCTGGAACCAGGAGTAAGTTAGAGACTAGAGCAATGTTGTTAGGATAATTTTATGTGAAGAGTAGTGCAGGTGAGTTTCCTTTCAGTTTTGGGGGGTTGGAGACTGGGTTTGTAGGAATGCTGGATCTGGTTAGTGAGGCACGGTCAGTTAGTTGTTCTGAACCTGGTCATGTAGGGTGTCAGTGCAGAATTTTGGGGAAAGGCCATCTTTTTTTATTGTGGTTGGAGATCATTAGAGTTTATTCACAGTTAACATTAATTGCAGTGGGAGGTTAATCCATTTGGACATGAATGGTCTTCTTTAAAGGGACACTAAACCCAAATTTTATTTCAGGATTCAGATAGAGCATGCAATTTTAAGCAACTTTCTAATTTACTCCTATTATCAATTTTTCTTCATTCTCTTGCTATCTTTATTTAAAAAGCAGGAATGTGATGCATAGGAGCCGGCCCATTTTTGGTTGAGAACCTGGGTTATGCTTGCTTATTGGTGGGTAAATGTAAGCCTCCAATAAGCAAGCCATATCCATGGTGCTGAACCTAAAATGGGCTGGCTGCTAAGATTTTCATTCCTGCTTTTAAAATAAAGATAGAAAGAGAACGAAGAAAAATTGATAATAGAAGTAAATTAGAAAGTTAATTAAAATGGCATGCTCTATCTGAATCATGAAAGAAAAAAATTGGGTTCAGTTTCCCTTTAAGCATCTACCTTTAGTTTTAAGCTGAATTGAGGCAGGTATAAGGAGTTTACACCAGGTCAAGACAGCTGTAAGTAAGAAGAGATTAATTGCATAAAAAAAATATGCAGTATATAGTGTCGCTATTATGGTATATTGGCTTCCAAATAAAAGAAATTGCTGCCATTATTAAAGTGAAGGTCCATTTTGATGAATTAGTGCCCGGTTTTTAATAAACCTATTAAAAACAAGGGCACTTTAATTAATCAAAATTGACATTTCACTGTTTTCTTAAAAAACTTACCTTTTAATCCTGACAGCCGCTCCAGCACTTCCTCTGCCCGACGCAAGCCATCTTCGCGGGTCCAAAATGATGAATCCGGCTTCCTCCAATCACAGTGTTGCATCAGGCCAAGATTCCCCCAGGGGGAAGCTGTGATTGGAGGAAGCCTGATTCGTCATTTCTGACGTCTGCAGAGGCTTCCGACGGCCGGGGGAATCGATGGATCGGCATTCAGGATTAAAAGGTAAGTGTTTGAAGAAAACAGTGAAATGTCAATTTTGATGAATTAAAGTGCCCTTGTTTTTAATAGGTTTATTAAAGACTGGGCACTAATTCATCAAAATGGACCTTCACTTTAAAGGAACTGTTTAGATGCAACTCTTTGCAACTTAATTGCTGATAGGAGTCTAATCACAAGAGAAAGCTACTAATTATAATAACAAGCATAGGATCTAGGCCAAACAGAGGAACCAGGTAAAATATAAAATACCAGTATATCCTAGACCAGGTTTACTAAACAATTAATTTGTATGTTACAAAAATATTCATATTTCCTAACCATTTAACACTCTGAAAATCAAGGTTACCTCCTACGCCACAGAATTTAATATATCATTTCTATTGAGGCAAAAAAATATTGGTGACCACTCCGTCAGCACCTAATACACATTTAATTTAATTATTGTATCTCCAAGAAAAGGCAACACTGCAGTTACAACATCTTTTACCACTTGATTATTTAATAATACTGGATAAGACCTTAATTTGGGTCCCTCTATTTATAGTTGAACATTTGTATTGTTTGGTTGTTTAATGACAAAATAGTATCTCAAAGTAATCTCCCCTTGTAAATTTTTATATTTTTATGTTAAACTTTATTATAGAAAACAGAGAAAAGAGGCAAATTAATTACAACATTAATATTACAGTTCATGCAAAAAAACTAACATCTCAGAGCACTAGTACTAGTCTGGTTAAACATAAAAGACATGAAACTGCATAATTTAAAGAAACACCTCAGTGGGGCTCGCCAGAAACACCAGTTATGAAGCCATAACCTGTACGCCTGCTCTGAGGAGACGGACACACATCGCCGCAATTCAACCCGATCGAATACGATCACAAGTGCTGCTGGTGCAATGCTGAATGCGGAGAGCATATTGCTCTCCACATTCAGCAAGGTCTGTCGGATCCGCAATGTCGGATCATGTCCGACAGGCCTTTCATAAATAGGCCCCAGTATGATTGTTGTTTTGTTATTGTTATATTATTCAATTTAAATCTAAACAAAATATATATTTTTGACGTGTTTAAATATTCCTCATTCAAAAATGATAGATATTTTAAAATATAATGTCAGTTTAAAAGGCCTAAAGAAAAATATACTAAAGAAAATCTTAGCAATGTACAAACAGAAGTAAAATATTTTACATTTTTTCAGCAGGTCTAAAAAAAGGTGAAAAAAATGCTATAACTATTTTTCAATTAAGATCTCCACGAAACCAGATTTTGAGGCAGTGCCAAAGAACAAGCAAATACTTAAAATGACTTTAAAATGACTCTGCGGTGTTACTAAAATGCTCCAGTGTAGATATCTGCTAACTTTCGAGGAGCAGACTGTATGCCGTATAAAATGATGCAGCTTAAATATTATTTCTAAGCTGCAATTATTTTTGTCACATCAAGGAGTCCTTGTAGAAGAAGGGGAATTTGTAACTTACTCCTTTAATAGAAGGATTACATTAATTTAATTATCCATATCTTTGTATTTCTTTTTGTGTAAACTGCCCACTGAAATGTAATGACTTTCAAAGGGTTGTACAGCAGAATTAGGCAGTTGCTAAAATAAAATAAATATATATAATAATTTCTAATACTGGCTTACAATAACACAGAAAAAGAATTGGCTTTAGTTGGATGCTTCTAAATGAGGCTATTAGTATTAATTTGAGATGGAAAACAGACTGAAAAAGAAACTATATTGTATTTTTTCTAAATGTTTTCATTGATGTGTTTAATGATGGTATTAACCATTTATAATATATAAGAATGAAGAAATGTATGCAGCAGCAAAAGCCTGTTTAAAAACAAAGAAAAAAATAAAACTTGTTTTCTCATAGAAAAAATTGCACTAAAAATCGTAACGAAAAATACAAAAATTGTATATTATGGAAAATTAAAATTTGTATTGAAAAAAGGAAAAAAAAAACACAAAGGGAAATTAAACCCAAATGATTTATTTCATGATTCAGATAGAGCATACAATTTTATGCAACTTTCTAATTTACTCCTATTATTAATTTTTATTTGTTCTCTTGGTATCTTTATTTGAAAAAGCAGGAATGTAAGCTTAGGAGCTGGTTTATTTTGGTTTAGAACCCTGGGTAGCTCTTGGAAAATAAAAGGTGGCAAGATTGTTTCAAAATATGAAAGACACTTATTACCCTAATAGAAAAACACATGCATATGAAAAGAGAGGCGATCATGAGATACTATACGCTGAAAACAGAGTATTCTGAATTGTGTTTGCTACTGTATTTTATTTTTCAAGTACAGCCCCTACTAACGTTGCTCTCTCCATCACAGTTTCCCTGTCCAGTGATCTCCATTTCTTTCTGTGGATGACATCTTGCTGCTTGCAGGGGCACCCCATTTTTTTTACAATTCCCTTATGTGCAGCCCCTTCAAGTGTCAGGGAGGGTTTTCACTATGGACCCAGCAAAAAATTGATAATCAGGCATGACATTTCTGCATGCAACGGAGATTCACATAAGAAGAGTGCTCAATAAAAAAACTTATTTAAAGTGTGATGTAAACATTGTACATATTCAAAATCATATAAATAATAAGTCCTGATTTTTTTATTAAAATGTGCAACAAATTGCAAATATATATTAAGTCATAAAATTCCTATTTAAAGTACATAGAAAAAAAAAAATCATATTTAATGTGCACTGTAAAAATAGAAATTAAATAAACAGGGCTAGATTAAAAGTGGTGCGCTAAAGTTAGTACAACTTGCACGCATGTTACAAGTTGAAAGTAAACGCGTCTGTAACAGGAAAAAGGAGAACAACAGGGCTGTGAGGAAAAGAGAGAAAAGGCACAGGTTTAGATGCCACAGAGAGAAAGCAGGATAATAGTTTGCATAAGGTGCCCCTTAGACAAGAGTTTACTGCACAGCATCATAAAAGAAGGAGGCAAGCTGGGATTTAAAACCCAACTAGGAAATCACTCATCTCAGCACTATATGTTTGTATTGATAGGACCCTTCATGTGCTTATACTGAGAGCGTAATACAGTGCAGTCACTTGTGAAGTATGGTGGCCAATGACATTTTTGCCTGGACAGAGGTCTCAATTATGGGCCTCTCCATGAAGATGGATGACATCTGAACACTACATCTAAAAAGGAAATATATCTCATAAAATGATATAGTGCTATAGTAATAGTAATGCAACTCCTGTTATAGTTGTATACTGGAATACACTTTCTTTCACATTCCACTTTTAAACTGATCAATAGGAACAAACTACAAACATCTCTCAAAATCCATTAAGATTTGTTTGCTGTTGGCAACAGTTGTCAGCTGTGATGCTATGTTATAAAATGTGCAGATTCTGTGTTGAAGTGATAGCTAGATGGGTAGCATGCAGGTCTGGTGCACTAGATAACAGGAAATAGTGCTGCCTAGTGCTCTTGCTAATGTATAGCATTCATGCAAAACTTCTGCCACGTAGTACTGCAGACACGTGCACACTCCTGAGCTTACTTTCCAGATTTTAAACAAAGAATACCAAGAAAATAAAAAAAAATTGATAATAGAAGTAAATTGGAAAGTTGTTTAAAATGGCATGCTCTATATGAATCATTACATAAACATTTTGGGTTTTATGAAAGCATATTGCAGATTTTTTTATATATATGATTTATCATTTTATGTGACCATCTCAAAGTGTTTAATGTCCCTTTAAGTTTATTAGTATTATTTTTTTTTAAAATAATATTTTTACTGAGGTTTATAGTAAGTATAAACACAAAGGTAAAATGTTATGTAAACACAATAAAGATAAACAAATAATCACTATAATATATAGCAGCAGTGAGGAAGCAGTAATCTTTAACATAATAACGCGTTTGTAACGAGTCCGTCACCGTCGTCAGTTGCGCGCGCGGCCTGCAGCGCGAGACAGCTTCAGGAGCTCCAGCTCTCGGCTGTAATATAAGCTGAGAGCTGGAGCTCCAGAAGCTTCAGGCATCTGCCGCATATGGAGCCGCTGATCTTCTGCTGGTGCTGGCGGGCAGTGTGGGCGGGAGGCGAGTGGGCGGCTCAGCAGCGGAGGGGGGAGGGAAGGGGAGAGAGGGGGAGTGCCCTACTACAGAATTGTTTTTTAAAAAGTACTGGGAGGGATGGGGCAGCTACAAAGGGAAGGCGAGGGAGGGGGAGTGCCCTACTACAGAAAGAAAGAAAAAAGGACAGGGAGGAATGGGGCAGCTACACTACAGAAAAGGGGTTTGGGGGTGGGGGGAGAAATGGCGATTGCGGGGGGGGGGGAGGTGGTGGGACCACTACAATACAGAAAAAAATAAAATAAAAAAGAATAGAAAAATAGGGGTTTATAGGTACTGGCAGACAGCTGCCAGTTCCTAAGATGGCGGCAATAGAGGGGGTGGGTTAGAGAGTTGTTTGAGGGGGGATCAGGGACAGAGGGATAGGGACAGGGACAGAGGGATAGGGACAGGGACAGAGGGATAGGGACAGAGGGATAGGGACAGAGGGACAGAAGGATAGGGACAGAGGGATAGGGACAGAGAGACAGGGACAGAGAGACAGGGACAGAGGGATAGGGACAGAGGGACAGACGAATAGGGACAGAGGGATAGGGACAGGGATAGAGGGCTAGAGGGATAGGGACAGAGGGATAGGGACAGACGGATAGGGACAGGGACAGAGGGCTAGAGGGATAGGGGCAGACGGATAGGGACAGAGGGACAGACGGATAGGGACGGAGGGATAGGGACAGAGGGACAGTGACAGAGGGATAGGGACAGAGGGATAGGGACAGAGGGATAGGGACAGAGGGACAGGGGCAGAGGGATAGGGACAGAGGGACAGGGGCAGAGGGATAGGGACAGAGGGATAGGGACAGAGGGACAGGGGCAGAGGGATAGGGACAGAGGGACAGTGACAGAAGGATAGGGACAGAGGGACAGGGGCAGAGGGATAGGGACAGAGGGATAGCGACAGAGGGACAGGGGCAGAGGGATAGGGATAGAGGGATAGAGACAGAGGGATAGTGACAGAGGAATAGGGATAGAGGGATAAGGATAGAGGGATAGGGACAGGGACAGAGGGATAGGGACAAAGGGATAGAAGGACAGAGGAATATGGACAGAGGGACAGGGACAGAGAGATAGGGGCAGAGGGATAGAGGGATAGAGACAGAGGGATAGTGACAGAGGAATAGGGATAGAGGGATAAGGATAGAGGGATAGGGACAGGGACAGAGGGATAGGAACAAAGGGATAGAGGGAAAGGGACAGAGGAACAGGGACAGAGGGATAGGGACAGAGGGATTGGGATAGAGGGATAGGAGTAGAGGGATAGGGACAGAGGGATAGAGATAGGAACAGAGGGATAGGGACAGAGGGACAGGGACAGAGGGATAGGGACAGAGGGATAGGGACAGAGGCATAGGGATAGAGGGATAGGGAAAGAGGGATAGGAATAGAGGGATAGGGACAGAGGAATAGAGATAGAGGGATAGGGACAGAGGGATAGGGACAGGGACAGAGGGCTAGAGGGATAGGGAAAGAGGGATAGGGATAGAGGGATAGGGACAGAGGGATAGGGATAGAGGGATAGGGACAGAGGGATAGGGATAGAGGGATAGGGACAGAGGAATATGGATAGAGGGATAGGGACAGAAACAGAGGGATAGTGACAGAGGGATAGGGGCAGAGGGATAGGGATAGAGGGATAGGGATAGAGGGATAGGGAAAGGGACAGAGGGATAGGGACAGAGGGATATGGATAGAGGGATAGGGACAGGGATAGAGGGATAGGGATAGAGGGATAGATGGATAGGGATAGATGGACCTCACTTTAAAAAAATAGACTGCCCTCTGGGCAGGCTTATTGCCTAGTACAATAATAAAATACTTAGCACAATATCACTGTCTATAAAACAATTGGAGCTGCCATGTTTAATTTAGGTTACTTTTTCTGCTGTGGCCAATTAGGGACAGTTATAAATACGTCACTAGAGTGTGCAGCCAATGGCTGTGTGGAATATAACAGTGTTCTGCACTAACATTTCTAATTTCAGAATGGAATTACAGTTAAATGGGACAAAATAAATAATGAAAGCATATTGCAGATTTTTTTATATATATGATTTATAATTTTATATGACAATCTAAAAGTGTTTAATGTCGCTTTTACTTTATTAGTATTATTTATTTATTTATTTTTTATTTTAATATTTTTATTGAGGAAATACACATTACAGAAGCTGAATTCTCATCAAGACATACATTCATACAAACAAAAAAAAAACAACATATTTTGAAGAAAGAACAAGAATGTACCCCTTGTCTAAATGTCCTCATTTTAGTCCCTTTTACTGAAGCTAAGGAACTCTCTTGGATCCTTACAATTATTGTGTATAAAAGATAAAGGGAATTTTGTAAATTAGAACAGGGAAACGACCAACTAAAGCCCAAACTAAACCATCTTGAGCGATCTAAAAGGAAAAAAATTGTACATAGGAGTTATCTATCTCATACAATAGTAATAATCCAAAAAAAAAAGAAAAAAAACATTCTTCTAATGATGCTGACTCTGATTATCCTTGTCAGCCATGCTTATTCTAAATATATGTGGTAAATGTTTCACAAAAGAGTGGATTGTTTCAATGCAGTCATTATTAAGTTTAGTTTAAATTATGCCTGAACAAAATATACTAAGGTCTATGTCCCTATATTGATACATGGCATATCCTCTTTGAGTCTCTCCCCTGACCTCGGCCGCAGGCCACGTGGGAGAACTTAGTGCTATGCCAGCTTGCAATCTAATATGATGGTGTTATATCCCTAGAAGTTCTGGCATTATTTATAGTGTCCATCAGGGCCCCCCCCTTACCCCCAACGTGAACACCCTTGTAAAAAGGACATCATTAGTGTGTTGAATATAACTATATCGGCTCTAATATAATATTGCTTGCTGCATATTCTATATAAAATAATAATAATATAAAGTTTGCATCGTGAAACTTAAAGTTGTAACATGGCTGCTAACGTTATAAGAAATCTTAATACTTATTGACATTCTCAAACTAGCTAACAGTGCTATGTTAAAAGGAAAAAACATTAACAGAATAGAATACCATCAGGTGATACATAAACTTTACACTCCTTTCAGAGATGTCTTCTCACAGTTCTTTGATTATGAGATATAAAAAGCTTGTACAAAAACCTTATTGTCATCACATGGACGATAATTGTCTTGCTTTGTTATCTGGGTATATCTAGTATTGTCATTTTTTGGCTTTCTACCAGGTATGTCCCAATATTTTATAATGTCCTGCTTTTGATGTGGACCCTTAGTACCAACAGGGTCACCTGCTTCCGTCAAGCTGTTGATCCTAGATGATGTTTGTGCCTGTTGAAGAGACGGGCTCTTTGCTCTACCTATGTCTCTCCTGGTTATTTTGAGTGTGATGGCCGTCTCGGCTGTTGGACTTATCAGTGTCTCTGCAGTGACCCTTTGGGAGCCCCCCACTAACTCCCCTGTGGCCTCCGTCTGTAACTCTAATTCTTCCATCCGTGTAAGCTTGTTTATAACCTGCCGAGGTGCATTGGATAGTGACGCTGCTCGTAGCAATGTCAAGTTCCCTGTTGCAATTGGTAAGAATTCCAAAGCTGTAAAGGCCTGTACAGGGAGCCATGTGTTGGAGTAGAGACTGCTTTTACATGTAGCGGGCCTGCCGGCAAGGATCTCTCTGTGCAACGCTTACTGGGCAATCTTCGGCTGGCGTTTATTTTGCTCATCAGGAAGTCCCACGGAGCATTATCAACAAGCTTCTTGCAAATTGCCTCAAACCTGTGCAAATTGCCTCAAATCTTAGATATGGTATGGTGATTTCTGTTCGTGATGCTCGCTCTTGCTAGCTTTTCCCCTATGCAATCAAATATGCTAGAGTCGTCTTTGCAGCTTTACAGAGATGGCTAGTTGCGGCTAAGAACCTCGAGTTAACGAGGGGGAAGCGCTGCCTTTACTGGGCTGCCGCCCCTGGCCTCTTTTGTCTGCGTCGGGGCTCCGGCGTCAAAAATACAGCTAATTGCAGGATTAATTTTGAGCCCCAGCGTAGTGGTTAGCTTTTATGAGGTATTTTGATATAATTCGCTGTAGTATTACTCCTGAAAACGGCGGTTTAAAAGAGGTTCAGCAGGAGCTCAGAGAAATGCGACCGGTTGAGATCGCTGTGCAGACACGCCCCCTAGTATTATTTATTTTTTTAAATAATATTTTTATTGAGGTCAATAATAAGTATAAACACAAGGTAAAATGTTATGTAAATACAATAAAGATATACAAATAATCACTATAATATATAGCAGCAGTGAGCAAGCAGTAATACAATCATAAAATACTTATCACAATATCAGTGCATTTAGTAAGTTAAATACACCTCCTGTTATTTTATATATAAAATGTTATGATGTCCACCTAAAAAAAAAAAGGCCACTCTTGGACCTCAAATTACTAATAAAATGATAAGCAAACTCGGATTTATTTATGCATACATTTATAAGATGTCCTCCTGAAAATAACGAGATCACTCTCTGATCTTGAAATACTAATAAACTACTAAGCAAAGGAGGAAATGAAATAATATACAATAAAGGGCCAGCCTTGGACCCAGGTTATATTTTAAATGAAGGATCCTTGTGTGCTCCTAGTATTAACAGATTATCAGTAGAATATCAGTATATATTAGAGTCATGAACAAATGACTTAGGTCCTATTTAAACAACTAGTCAAGGCAGGAATTTGAATTGCAAAGCTAGACCTCCATCTATCAACCTTAAAGGGACATTGTACACTAGATTGTTTTTCAACAATATTGTGCTGATTTTCAGACTCCTAACTAAGACCCAAAGTATCAGATGTAGTCTACAGATTCCTGCTTGCTCCTGTTGATGTAATTGGTCTTTTTATATGCAGGGGGGGGGGGGGGGGGGTTGCTATTCCTACTTTCCCAGTCCATTTCAGCCTAACCTCATCAACAGTGCTAAACAGGGAGCTTCTAAGTAAGTTTTTAAAAAGTTTTAAACTGGATTTTTTAGCTCAGTATCTGTGAATATTCTTCTTTGTAGTAATGTCTATTACATGCGTTACATAAAAATTGGTGTACACTGTCCCTTTAAGGTGATATTAAGCAATATGGGTATTAAACATAAATAAATATAATAAGGTCTCTATAGAAATGACTGATGATCTCTAAACTTACCCTTATAAATTTGTACAAAACGTTGCCCAAAATTATTTAATGGATCCAATCTGTAAATATGGAAGAGATCGATAAAAATCTACATTACATATCTCTTCCCCAATATAATGTAGTTTCCAATAGCTACTAGCCATGTAAAACCATTTACAAAGAACCTTCTAAGTCACTCCAAAGAGTAAATACCATTTTAGACAGACTAATTTGATCAAACCTCATCTCCTTATAAATATGCTACTAGTGTAGGCAGGGTATGACTCACATTCTATATGCCGATAAGTCTAGTCTCACAATAAATTATAGAAGATCAGAGTAACGTATTCTTCAGTTGTGTAGATATGTAGCAGAAATCTTAATTGACTCTCTAAAATATGAAATAGGAGAGACCTTTATTATTGGTATCAGCTAAGTTATCCCTGTAAAGTTAACAACTGAAACTGGGCTATACATTCACTTAGCTATTAACTGTACAGGAATACAAGGTTCTTAATTACATGTTCCGAACATTTTACCAAAGTGATAAACAACGTAGATGTGTCATGAAGTCTTAGGTTTTTAATTTATGACATATATGATCTAAGAAATCAGCTGTTTAGCACCATGTGAATATGTGCACATAAATACAATTGATTATATAAAGAAACAGTGATCATAAGTCCAAACACATAGTTCTATTATGGAAACTGTGCCCTTCCAGCTATCTTACCCAATTGAATATATTTGGTGGGGTCATGAGTATATAACTGGGTAGTTAGCCAACTCCTTTCTTCAATTTTCCAGAGCTTGGAAATAATGAGTTTCTAAATTACAATATGGGTCCAACCTCTGACAGAGCACACAATACACCCTGAGGGCGTCAAAGTCCCCGGACAGCAATCTTATAGTTAATCTGGGCCAGTTCCTCCAGGCCCCAGCCTGCAGACATCTTCATTATTTAGCAAACTACTGGGAATATAGTCCAGTCTCACCCCGAGGAATGATGGCACCAGAGCCTCGACTGTGGGAGACGTAGGACACATCCCATCCACTCAGGATCTTAGTTGAGATGCTTTGTCTCTCTCCTTCACTATTCTCTGCAAAGAAGGGACCCTGCGGAATGCACCCCAACTGGGGATCTCGTCATTCACAAACACCAGGTGAGTGGTTAACAGTAGCTGAGAGAGCAAGTGTTAATCTCTGTTCTAGATCTAAAAAATGATTTTGTACTATTTGCAGTGCGGCCTCTTTCCACTTATCTAGCGCATCTGTTCCAAACACAGAATAGACTATCAGCTCTTCACAGAAATTTCACCCTCTGTGACAGTAGCTAGACTTCTCAAGGGGAAGTAAAATGTATTGATTATATATATATTTGACACCATGGGGGGGGGGGGTATTGTGCAACTGCCCCAACAACACAGATGATCGGTCTTGCGGTATATGGCGACCCTGTGCAGCTCAACTGAAGAACATAGGCCATCAGCAATCTTGATGGGAATTCTCTGACTCAATACTCTCAGGGAACTTCACTAGTATACTTGGCAAAAACTTTGATATAAGCCACCTCAGATGCGTCTTACCACTTCAGCTATAGGCTCCGCCACCCAACATTACACATTTTGATTCTTAAAAAAATATATGCTCCAAGTTAAAGAATCATGAGATTTATTTATAGTACAGTCATTTGTTTGAACAGTTTACCCATTATGCATTAAAGGCACCTTTAAGAGTCATAAAAAAACAAAGCAATGCTTGCTTTAAAAATATTTAAAGGAATTAGAGTGCATAGCTATTTATTGTGCAGTGTTTAACATTTCTACATTTACTTTCATAGCAAATTATGTGTTCCTTGTCTAATTTAACCCCTTAATGACAACTGACGTACCAGGTACGTCATGCATTAACAACCAGTTAATGACAATAGACGTACCTGGTACGTCAGTTGTCTAAGAGAGTGCTGGAAGCGATCGCAATCGCTTCCAGCAGCTCTCAGGGTATTGCAGTGATGCCTCCATATGGAGGCATCCTGCAATACCTTTTTAGAAGACTCCGATGCAGAGAGAGACACTCTGTGGCCCTCTCTGCACCGGTAGCGATGGTGCCGGTTCGTTGGTGGGTGGGAGCATAACAGGGAGGCGGGTGGGCGGCCCATCGCTACCCGGCATCCGGTTCCTGTAAGTGCAATGTGCACGCCGGGTGCCGGGAGCGTGCGCGCGCGCGATTAGCTGGCCACACTGACACCAATGAGGAGGGAAGAGGGGGGAAAAAAGATGTTAAAAATATAAATATATAAGGATCTGGGAGGGGGAGGGGGTTGGGGTATTGTGGGGGGCTGCTACACTACAGAAAATATAAATAATTGCAAAAAGAGAAAAAGATACTTTTGTTTTTGGGGGCAAATTGGGTACTGGCAGACAGCTGCCAGTACCCAAG
Organism: Bombina bombina; assembly: GCF_027579735.1. Lineage (NCBI taxonomy): Eukaryota > Metazoa > Chordata > Amphibia > Anura > Bombinatoridae > Bombina > Bombina bombina. The sequence goes on from NC_069504.1 coordinate 494,120,081, forward strand.
ATGGCGGCAAATAGGTAGGGGAGAGTGTTAGAGAGCTGGGGGGGGGGGATCATGGAGGTTGGGGCTAAGGCAGGGGTCCATCACAGCTAAAACATTTTATTTTTTTTATTAAAAAAAAAGAAAAACTCCTTTTATTTAGTACTGGCAGACTTTCTGCCAGTACTTAAGATGGCGGGGACAATTGTGGGGTGGGGGAGGGAAGAGAGCTGTTTGGGAGGGATCAGGGGGTGGGATGTGTCAGGTGGGAGGCTGATCTCTACCCTAAAGCTAAAATTAACCCTGCAAGCTCCCTACAACCTACCTAATTAACCCCTTCACTGCTGGGCATAATTTACGTGTGGTGCGCAGAAGCATTTAGCGGCCTTCTAATTACCAAAAAGCAATGCCAAAGCCATATATGTCTGCTATTTCTGAACAAAGGGGATCCCAAAGAAGCTTTTACAACAATTTGTGCCATAATAGCACAAGCTGTTTGTAAATACTTTCAGTGAGAAACCTAAAATTGTGAAAAATGAATTTTTTTTTAATTGTTTGCTCGCATTTGGCGGTGAAATAGTGGCATAAAATATATCAAAATGGGCCTAGATCAATACTTGGGGTTGTCTACTACACTACCCTAAAGCTAAAATTAACCATGCAAGCTCCCTACAACCTACCTAATTAACCCCTTCACTGCTGGGCATAATTTACGTGTGGTGCGCAGCAGCATTTAGCGGCCTTCTAATTACCAAAAAGCAACCCCAAAGCCATATAAGTCTGCTATTTCTGAACAAAGGGGATCCCAGAGAAGCATTTACAACCATTTGTGCCTTAATTGCAGAAGCTGTTTGTAAATAATTTCAGTGGGAAACCTAAAGTTTGTGACAAAATTTGTGAAAAAGTGAACTTTTTTTTTTATTTGATGACATTTGGCGGTGAAATGGTGGCATGAAATATACCAAAATGGGCCTAGATCAATACTTTGGGTTGTCTTCTAAAAAAAATATATACATGTCAAGGGATATTCAGGTTTTCCTGACAGATATCAGTGTTCCAATGTAACTAGCGCTAATTTTGAAAAAAAGGGGTTTGGAAATAGCAAAGTGCTACTTGTATTTATGGCCCTATAACTTGCAAAAAAAGCAAAGAACATGTAAACATTGTGTATTTCTAAACTCAGGACAAAATTTAGAAACTATTTAGCATGGGTGTTTTTTGGTGGTTGTAGATGTGTAACAGATTTTGGGGGTCAAAGTTAGAAAAAGTGTGTTTATTTCCATTTTTTCCTCATATTTTATATTTTTTTTATAGGAAATTATAAGATATGATGAAAATAATGGTATCTTTAGAAAGTCCATTTAATGGCGAGAAAAACGGTATATAATATGTGTGGGTACAGTAAATGAGTAAGAGGAAAATTACAGCTAAACACAAACACAGCAGAAATGTAAAAATAGCCATTGTCATTAAGGGTAAGAAAATTGAAAAATGGTCTGGTCATTAAGGGGTTAAGGATTTCAGTAATCATGATACAGTGTCTCTTTAAGAGAATGCATGTGGAAATCACGTGGCAATTATGTTCAAGCACATGGTGCTAAGCTGCTAAAGGTTAAAAAGATTTACTTACATGTATGTGTCTTCTTGGTTATGGATAAACCTGTAAAAGAAAAAGAGAGTCAAAATAAGGTAACCAGATAAGGTAGAATGGTTTTTCAGTCCTAGTTTTTTTCTTATTGTGAAATTGCTAATCTTAGTGCACTGCTGATAGGCATATACACACCAGACATGTGCTTTACCAGCTGACCAGACATGTGCAAGGAGAGCACCAATCAGAAGCTGCATATGGTCCCAATGGGTAAACTGTGCTAAGGCTAAACAACCATTATGAAACAGCAAGTACATGGAATGTATCACCAGAGTAGTTTACTTTCTAATGTGCTAAGGAATATAGTGAGGATATTGTTGGATTATGTGCATGAATACATTGCTTATTATGATAAAAGCAGTAAACCAGACAAAAAAGTGAAAATTTAAAATCACAGAGTCTATACACAAACCGCACTACTAAACTGTATGCAAAGTATGAGCAAAATTGACTTGAATCTGGATGTGAAAGGATACATAGACGTTCATAACATATGTTTTTCCTAGCAGAATTGAAATGATATTCAAATACTAAGAACTGCTATTATAGAATCGCCTTTGGGTTTAACTGTTTCATTGGATAGAAGTGTTTGTTCATTCAGTGCCATCAGGTACATATATAACTTACACATACTCAGAGCAATGTCACCCAGTGATTTGTTAACAGTATACAGTAATTGTAAAATACAGTCCCCATAAAAAAGTTTACTGCCTATAGTTGCCTTTCCTACATGTATCATCCTTGTACAGTCACTGTGTACCAGTGTTATATAATGCTCGTTTCACTATCACAATATAAGTTTTTCAAGGTCATTGAAGAGCACCTCTGCAGACCTCCCAACTGTTCCTATATGGGAGGTACAGTGCCTAATTCAGACCTCTGTCCTGATGTCCCTCTGAAACAGTAATGTGCAGAATTACCATTAGATCTGCCCGTAGACCACTCAGATATGCCAACAAAACACCCGTCAGACCCCTGACTGAACACGCCCATACTCTTGCCTACTATCCATCCATGATCCCATTCTCTTCTCACACAATGCCACCCACAATATGGCAACGGCCCCCTCAACCTCCAGAGTCCCTATTACCTAGCCACAAATGTTGGGAAGTATGCAAACACTTGTGATTTGAGCTGTACAAAATGAGGAAATGCTTCTTATATTAATTTTAAAAAAAAATTACCTTAGTAATTAGACTTTAGGAGTCTGCGCTTCTTTGTTGGTTTTGGTTTGCCTGGCGCTGAGCGTTAGTGAAAGAGCTGCCTAAGCTAGCATAAGGAGTAACTACACTGACTGCTGCTTCACGCCTCAGTGGTAAATCTAGTGCTTGGAGGCCGGACCCGATTGTTAGCTCTAAGCTGCACCACAGTCAGTGCACAGTGACCACGGGATGGGAATTAAATCTAAATTAGTGAGCCACCGGCCAGAGCACCTGCCTCCACCTGCTTGCAGTTACTCAGCACGGTCACTGTACCCTGGCTGTGGTGGCCACCCCCCCCCCCCCATCATCCACTCTATCCATCATGAGAGTGAGACACACTGACTGGTGACTGTGTCAGACAACATTTACCCACCTCAGAGACCTCCTTACAGTGCTCAGAGAAACAGTGTCACAGACTTCAGAGCTCAGTTATAAGTAGGGTGACCATATTGCCGCTTTAAAAAGGGACACATAAGAAAAATACATGTCAGGGCTTTTTTCAGGGCTGTTTAAAGAAATGTTTTGTATAAGAACCCTGACATATGTATTTTTCATGTGTGTTCCTTTTTAAAGCGGCAATATGGTCACCCTAGTTATAAGACGAGTTCTTCAGCGCCGCTACTCTCACTCATGCAGAGCTACCATGTGCAGTCAAATGCGCCAAAAACTTGTTACTGTAGACGACTCGTACACTGTACAGGTATTGGGTGCAATGTCATGTGATGACCAACCTGGTAAGGAGGACCCAGCCGATAGGAATTAAAAAAAAATCAACAATGCAGCGGCCCAGGGGCCAGGGCAATGTGGGACTGCACTCTCCTTGGGACAGTGGGACAAATCCCTAAAATCAGGACTGTCCCGCATAAATCGGGACAGTTTGAGGGGTATGTAACATGGGAGGTAGAACTAATTAGAGCTTCTGTTTAACTAACGATTAGTTGGTATTAGTTTTGCTGGATAAGTTTTCATAAACACTATATACCACTAATGCATACTCACTGTGCACATGCTTGGTTGGCAGTCAAGTGTATGCACAATGTACAGTACATGTGCCAAACAGAGGCTTCTGTATTCCCCAAGAGGCATATAAACATTTCTAATCTTTTTTATTTATTTTTTAATTACTAAGAGTGTTTTACAGCATCTTATTCAAAATATACTCTTGAGAGCTTTCCTCTTGTAATGAATGAAGAGGGTCAACTAATGACTGTTTGCTTTAGGATAGGACTCTCTCTTTTGTTTTAAGTCTTACTACAGGGGCTTTTTATAAACATGCAGACAAGCAAGGATACTATGTACGTATGTGTGTGTGTAAATATATATATGTGTAAATATGTGTATATGAGTGTGTATGTACACTGTCAGAAAAAATGTACCTTTAGGGGTACAACAGCTTGTCACTGGGCAGTACCCCCAAAGGTACACCCGCTGTACACTTTAATATGGGAACATATTGGTACCCTTGCAGATTGTACCTTTCAAAGGCAAATGTGTACATATTGAGGCCCATTTATCAAGCTCCATATGGAGCTTGTGGGCCCGTGTTTCTGGCGAGCCTTCAGACTCGCCAGAAACAGCAGTTATGAAGCAGCGGTCTAAAGCAGGCAGACAGGAATCGTCACAATTCAACCCGATCGAGTATGATCTCATTGATTGACACCTCCCTGTTGGCGGCCCATTGGCCGTGAGTCTGCAGGGCGTGGCGTTGCACCAGCAGCTCTTGTGAGCTGCTGGTGCACTGCTGAATACGGAGAGCATATTGCTCTCTGCATTCAGCAAGGTCTTGCGGACCTGATCCGCACTGTTGGATCAGGCCCGCAAGACTGTTGTTAAATAGGCCTCTTAGTGACTAGATTGGACCTCAATGCTATGGTACCATAATGTACCCTTAAAAATGGTGCAAATTTGGCCTTTTAAGGGTACTGCCCCAGTGACAAGCCCTTTGTACCTCATGATGGCAAATTTGTACTTAAAGGGACACTGTACCCAAATTTTTTCTTTTATGATTCAGATAGAGCATGCAATTTTAAGCAACTTTCTAATTTACTTCTATTATCAATTTTTCTTCGTTCTCTTGATATCTTTATTTGAAAAAGAAGGCATCTAAGCTGAGGAGTCAGCAAATTTGTGGTTCAGAACCATGGACAGCAATTGTTTATTGGTGCTGCCCAATCAGCAAGGACAACCCAGGTTGTTCACCAAAAATGGGCCGGCATCTAAACTTAAATTCTTGCTTTTCAAATAAACATACCAAGAGAATGAAGAAAATTTGATAATAGGAGTACATTAGAAAGTTGCTTCAAATTGCATGCTCTATCTGATTCACAAAAGAAAAAATTTGAGTACAGTGTCCCTTTAACATAGTATGTTAAAATTGCTGTTTCATCAAATGTATTATATAACATTCAATTATGCATTCATCTACTGTGTTCTTGTTTAGACAGTACTACAACAGCCAAACTGCAGTTTCATAAGTGTAGCCAAATAGTAGGTCCTAAAACTGCTAGTGAAATTCCTGAAATAACCAGATAGAACAACCAGTTCCAAAAGGAGCCACTCATAATGCTTTATTTCACTCTGTACTAGACTCTAACAACACCCTATTTAACTTAGGGTGACACGCCACATAAAACATAAATTTATAGAAAACAACATAATAAAGTATAACTCTCACGAAAGGAAGAGGGATTCAAGGGAGGGATAAACAATAAAACTCACAACCATACATTGAATTGTCACTCTATGCAAAATATATTCAAATTAATCTATTTCCCCAGTACACATTTTGGTGATGGACCTTCTACCAATAGATGGAGCTGTGTTACACATGTCAAGGAACTTTCAACCAATAGATGGCGCTGTGGCGTGTTACACAATGTCCATGATTGTGACTGGGGAACGGTTACAGTTTTATTTTATTTTTTTAAAAACAGGTTCTTAAACAGCTCTTGGTTATTTTATAGAACTTAAAATGAATTTTTTTCTTTGTAATTTAAGTTAATATATTTGCTTTATATGTAAGAGTTATCATCTTCATGCTCTAAATATAAACATGAAAATGTTAAGTGCTTGTGTGCTATTTAGAACCAGCAACACAGTGTTATTGAAGATATGGGTTGTTAAAGTGAATGTAAAGTTAAAGGGACATAAAACCTAAATTTTTGCTTTCATGATTTAAAAAGAACATACAATTTTAAACAACTTTCTAATTTACTTCTATTATCTAATTTGCTTTATTCTCTTGATATACTTTCCTGAAAAGCATATCTAGATAGGCTCAGTTGCTGCTGATTGGTGGCTGCACATATAAGCCGCGTGTGATTGGCTCACCCATGTGCATTACTATTTATTCAACAAAGGATATCTAAAGAATGAAGCAAATTAGATAATAGAAGTAAATTGAAACGTTGTTTAAAATTGTATTCTTTACAAAAGGCAATTCTGGGATGAAATTTCCCATCCTAAAATTTCAGCTGACTTGGTTCAAATGCTCAACGCACCAATTTTAGAGAACGAGATCACAAAGGTCATTTCAGACCTCCCCGCTAATAAATCACCAGGTCCAGATTGCATGCCGAACGATTTTTATAAAATCATGAACATGGAGATAGTACCTTATCTCAACAACTTATACAATAGCATTTATTCTAAAGGCGAGTCAGTAGCCACTTCCTTCTCTGCTTCTAACACGATCCTGATCTTGAAGGGTGGAAAGGACCCCACATTAAAGGAGTCTTATAGACCAATAGCCCTCCTAAACGTGGATTATAAGGTTCTTTGTTCTATTCTTGCCAGGCGCCTACAGCTATCACTGGGCAACATCATCCACCCAGATCAGGCTGGGTTCCTATTTAAAAGAAATTCCTCTGCAAAAATCAGAGAAGCCTTGGTCATAATAGAATATTTTAAGGTGATGTCGGGGGGCCGGGGAGAGGGGGACGCAACGGATCTGGCCATCGTCTCAATAGACGCAGAAAAAGCCTTCGATTCAATCCACTTTGACCATCTTTTTACATCTTTAAACAAGTTTGGCTTTAAAGGAGAATTTCTGAGATTTGTTACTAATTTGTATAAAGAACCGTACTCAAGGCTGCTTGTGAACAATATTATCTCACCACAGATAACCCTCGGAAGAGGGACTAGGCAGGGCTGCCCCCTCTCCCCCCTGCTCTTCAATGTTTCAATAGAACCCTTGGCAATTATGATCAGACATTCTCTTCCAGGAATTAAAATTGGAAATCAGACTATAAAAATAGCTCTTTATGCGGACGATGTCTTACTATATCTATCTGACACTCAAATCAGCATACCAAAATTCTTGGACATTGCCACCAGGTTTGGTTCTTTTTCAGGCTATAAAATCAACCATGCAAAATCTGAATTATTATGGCTCAGAAAAAACAATAATTCTCCTGCCAACATCCCTTTTAGCTTGGCAATAAATTCTTTTAAATACCTAGGAATTTTCATCTCCTCTAACCCTGTAGAGTTGTATGATCTCAATATCACACCAATTTTAAAAATCATAAGGGAGAAATTGAAAAATTGGCAGAGCCTGCCAATATCTATCTCTGGCCGGATAGCCTTATTTAAAATGGTACTGTTGCCAAAACTTCTTTATGTACTCCAGAACACCCCATTAATTATATTGGAAAAAAATATCCGTTCACTTAATAGTGCAGTGAGTAAATTTATATGGCAAGAGAAGAGACCAAGGATTTCGCTAAAGAAATTATCTCTCTCAAAAGAGTACGGAGGCCTCGCCTTGCCCAACATTCGTCTTTACAACTATGCATTTCTGGTTAGAATAGTTGCTGATTGGATCTTTCGGAGTAAGTATGTAACAAACAATCTAATAGAGGAATCTATTTCTTATCCATATATTCCCTCAGCATTAATCCATTGCCCACCCAAAGAATTACCAAGGGAAATCAAATTATGTAAAACTCTTATGGGCCCACTGAGGGCATGGTGGAAAGTGGGTGAAATCCTATCTTTAAATTGTAAAGTTTCGCAATTTTTACCATTTCTGGGAAACCCGAAATTTCTGGCAGGGCTAAGTTCTCCACTTTTCAAGACCTGGCACACCCAGGGCTTGGACAGGGCGATACATTTGGTCGATCAAGAGAGAAAATGTGTTAAAACTTTTGAAGATTTTAAAAAATGAATTTAAAATTGACAACAGGGATTTTTTTGCATATTTACAAAGTAGACACTTTGTTACAGAGCTTATGAAAGGAACAGATTGGACCTGGTCCCTGGGCAAATTGGAAAGCTGGCTAAAACTCTATGATAATGGCAAGAGATCAATCTCCTTATGCTACCAATTGATCAATTCTGGCAAAGCGAATTTGGAGCTAGATGGAATCACACTATTATGGAACCAGATGATCCCTCATTCCAACATTGACACTGAATTCATTCAATTATCAATCCAGAAAGTAGCACAAGCTACTCTGTCAGCTACCTGGCGAGAATCACACATCAGATTGCTACATAACTCTTATTTTACCCCCAAAAAAGGTAGTAAAATCCGTAACCATGGCTTCAGTCACTGCCCAAAATGTTCATTGCCGGCAGCAGATTTAATGCACATGGTGTGGGACTGCCCTAAAATAAGACACCTCTGGTGGAAGTTAGAGTACTGGCTTACTAAAACACTCAAAATCCCGCTATCAGCAATAACACAGCTTCAAGTAATATTCGGGCTACAGAATCAAAATCCACATCAAATAAACGATAAGTTAATTCTCCTCTCTATATTGGCATCTAGATACCTAATCTTTAAAAATTGGAAGCTTAAGACACCACCATCTATTCCAGGGATTAAAAACTGTTTAAAGAAACAGTGTCTCTTAGAACAAAGAGACACTAATCTAGATAACGAAGAGGACATTAGACAATTTTTCAGCAAATGGTCAATATTTATTAAATCCCTGCCAGATACGGAAATAAATGATATAATCTTCCCGTTCAGAAACTCTGAATTGATACTTTTAGGAGTTTGGTAATAATTCTAGTAGAAAGCATTAATCTATTAGGCTGTTTCAGCTTTCACTTTGCGAGGCTCTCCAGAATACAGTCCATCGGGTGGAGGAGGGGAGTGGAAACAGACCCTTCCCCCCCCCCTTTTTTTTTTTTTCTCTTATGGCTGACCAATTTGTAAATTTATTGCCCTGCAAGGCGCAAAATATGTAAATTGAAATTCAATGTATCCCCTGCTGGTATAAATAAATAATGAAAGGGGGAGGAAGTGAGAAGGAGGGAGGGAGAGAAGAGAGGAAGGAGCGGTGTAAGCTCTGGGAGTTCCGTCTCCATCCAACTTGCTGTATTTTCCATGTCAGATAAATGTTTTTCCTTTCTTTTTTCTTTTTTCTTCTTTATTCATTAAGGCACAAGGTATAGGTGAAGGTTGGGAGTTGTAAATCTGCTGATTTTTATTATTGACATGGAATCTGTGTTTTCACAAATCTTTCTGTTCTTTTATGTTCTGTTTTTTTTTGTTTCTTGTGTTTCTTGTGTTGAAGAAAATCAAATAAAAAGATAAATAAAATAAAAAAAATTGTATTCTTTACCTTAATCCTGAAAGAAAAAAATTGGGTTTAGTGTCCCTTTAAGGTCAGACTTTAACGCCATATTATTGTTTTATCCAAAACAGGGGAAATTTAATTCATTGTTTTTTTAAAAAACAAGTAATATCGCTAAAATATACCTTTTATTCCTCTTATTCTTTCTGCACTTCATCCGCCCACCATATTGTCTTTCTAAATGACACTTCTTGTGAAATACAATTGCCAATCATTCCCCCCCCCCCCGGGGCGTTCAACCCCTTTTTTGAAACATCATGCGCTTCTTCTGCACATGCATTAAACCAAAACCTTCATATTCAGTTCAGATGCGTGTACCCTAAGTACCCTAAGTGTTCACAAACGGACCCCAACCGTACCCTTTTTTCTCACAGTGTATGTGTGTGTGTAAATATGCGAGTGTATGAATATTTCTGTGTGGAGTCACTTGTAGGATATGCTGTGTAGTACCTGTGAGGGGCGGGGGGAGAGAATGAGGAGAAAAGTGTCCCTCTTTGGCTATTTCAAATGTTGGGAGGTATGTGATAATGACAAACACATCTGTAACATAAGCATTTTAATTAATACTCAATTACTTAAAGGTCTGGTAGCAGTTTGATCTACATAGTCACTATAGAAATTCGGAAATAATACCCTGTAACCCCCCCCCCCCCCCTTCCTAGCACATAATATTCTGCAGCTAATAATGGTTAAACAAGACAGGAAGAGAGAAAGTAGAGCATTTACAGGGGCCCTTTTGTGTATACCAATGGGCATCTTAGTTAAACCTCATCTTCTACTTGCAAAATTGAGTGATCTCAGCAATGGACCTCCCGAACAATGAGATACGTATAGGGGGGATGAGCGGTCCCAGAAACTCTGACAGCAATACCTGACTGGTATACATAAGGCAGGGCCTCTGGTAATATTCTATTATTCACATTGGGGATGTTCTGTTAGAAATGTAAGAATATAATAACAAGAAAAAAGATTGATTTATTTTTTTGGAGGGGGTTCTTGACAATATGGCCTCAAACATTGTAATTTATGGAAGATCATTTTTCCTTAAATGATGGGATTGCAATGATCAAAATAATGAACCAAAGACAGTATGACAGAGAGGACTGTTTATAAGGAGCGGTGAAAACAACTGATACGCTAGAAAGTAAAATTCTCAATGAATTTTAGTGAAGTCAGTTGAAGTGTGAAGAAACCAAGCAAGTTAGGGCTTCAGTAAATAATTGTTTGTTATTGTAAAAGACGCAGGTGAGATCTGAAGATGTTTTATAAATGATTAAGTGACTGAATGAGTGGAATGAAGAAAGTATTGCCCTGCAGCTTTAAGGGTTTATGTAAGTAATATCTACGTGCAAAATGGGTTTTTCTTTTTTTTTTTCTGTATGTACCCTGTGGATATTTCTCTGGATAAAACATATAAAACTCAGAAGAACTTTCTGACCCTTGTTTCTTGCTAAGCAGGTGCATATTACAAAAAGTTCAGTAACAGTTACTACAAATACTAGAGATGAACTAGTACTGTTACCAGACATGCATTACTGTGATAAATCTCTATGTCACCAAAACAATAAAAAATAAACAAATATATATATTCAAACACATTGAGTTAAAACCCCAAGTAGAACACAAAATATTAGCTCTATTGTTCACTAACACTGCTATTAAATTAATAGCACTTTTATTTTTGCATTTTTACAAGTTAAAGATAATATATTAGCGCTCTAGTTAGACGATGTCAGATATGGCAGGTGAGCTAAATCCGTTTCATATATTTCATTGAGGGTGCACTGAAAAATAAAATCTCATTTTGTTCAGGTATTAAGCTGAAGGTCAAATAGTGGGGTTCTTCACTAACTTTTATAATATGATTTTGTATTGAATCATATGTATAAAACACTGTGTAGATACATACATATGTTACATATCCCAGGATTACTCGGTCAAAACTGACATTAGAAAGTAGAGGGAAGCAGCACTCTTACTCCATTGTCCATAAAATCCAAAGGTTTATTGCAAAAATGTTTAAAACAAGTAGACAAGTAGACAAGCACAGCACAGTACAAATACAAGCTATACAGGTGGAGGGGGAGCAAATCCTTACATGTTTCGTGCTATGCAGCACTTAATCATAGGATAGCTCACCACCTGTGCAGCACACCTTTAAAGGAACAATGGCCAATCACAGATTCAAAGCCATAGTATACCTAAAATGGATGTCTTAAAGGTATACCGCACAGGTGTGAGAAGAAATGGTGTAACATGGCAATACAAAAAGAGTACTTATTACATAAGAAGTACAATAAGAAAACCAGAATGCATATATCGAAAAATATATAAAATACAAACGCAAACATAAAAAATGAAAAGAAAAATGAAAAATTTAGAAAAGTTTGTTTCTCTATATAAAAATAAAAATAAATGTGAAAAAACAACACATCAATAGATCATGTTACACAAGATCCGAATTAGTCTCAAAAGAAAAATGATTATAAATTTGATTATAAATTTAAGAAAAATGAAATTATAGTGAAGAAAAATATATATATATATCCATATACACAAGGCAAGACAAAAGTAGAAAAAATTAAAGACAATAGAACACATATCAAATAGAATATACAACTTTTGATGAAAATTTAACAAAAATGGTATTGATTCTTTAATGTAGTGCACTTATTGTATTCATATTGCTATATTGACAGTGGGATTGAAAATTCCGAACAAAACTTATATGTTCAGAATTCAGAATTTCAGAGTCTGATATCCCTGTACTATAATAATGTAAATGAAAACAGGAAATCATTAAGAATGTAATTCAGCTCAAATTGTTGTCAACTCCCAAGATTAACCGTAAATCGGCATTCATATCTTTTCATATTTTTTCATATTCTTTCACAATGGTAGATAAATACAAAAACAAAAAAAGTTAATGTGAAAACATATACAGATATGTATAATTGTATATATCAATATGTGAAAATATGAAGATATGAGGATGTGATACTAGATATATTTAAAATGAGAAAAAAGGAGAAAGGGAATATTCTTAATATGACTGTAACTATAACTATAAGCGTCTACATTGATGGGACTGCTTTAAGATGGCAAAAGTTACTCCACAAAGTAACTGATGTCCCATTCCTTATTTAGACCAAGCGGTGCCCTCGTGTTAAGTTTCCAAATCCAAAAAAGTTCTTTCTTGGACAATATATTGTAAATGTTTCCTCCCCTAATGGGCTTTTTGGCTATGTCTATTACTTTAACAGTAAATTTAGGCTGATCAGTAAAATGTAGGCAATTAAAGTGTCTTGCTACACTCGAATCCTTGTTGTAGTTTTTAATATCCCTTCTGTGCTCTCCTATTCTTGATCTCAGGGCACGGGAGGTCTGACCAACATACTGTTCAGAACAAAGGGTGCAGTCTATAAGATAGACGACAAATGTTGTACTACAATTAGCATAATGATTAATCTTGAAATTCTGTTTGGTTACATGACTGGTGAATTCAGCCTCCATAGATATCTGTAAACAAGTGAGACAATTTCTAGATAGACACCTAAAAGTGCCCTTCTTATTAAGCCACTGGCACCCCCTTGGACCAACTTGGCTATTCACCATGCTAGGCGAAAGTTTTTTAGCAAGTGTAGGGGCCTTTTTAGGCACAAATTTAACCTTATCTACAATATTTACTAGAATATCATCACATTACATTCTTAATGATTTCCTGTTTTCATTTACATTATTATAGTACAGGGATATCAGAGAATTACATTCTTAATGATTTCCTGTTTTCATTTACATTATTATAGTACAGGGATATCAGACTCTGAAATTCTGAATTCTGAACATATAAGTTTTGTTCGGAATTTTCAATCCCACTGTCAATATAGCAATATGAATACAATAAGTGCACTACATTAAAGAATCAATACCATTTTTGTTAAATTTTCATCAAAAGTTGTATATTCTATTTGATATGTGTTCTATTGTCTTTAATTTTTTCTACTTTTGTCTTGCCTTGTGTATATGGATATATATATATATTTTTCTTCACTATAATTTCATTTTTCTTAAATTTATAATCAAATTTATAATCATTTTTCTTTTGAGACTAATTCGGATCTTGTGTAACATGATCTATTGATGTGTTGTTTTTTCACATTTATTTTTATTTTTATATAGAGAAACAAACTTTTCTAAATTTTTCATTTTTCTTTTCATTTTTTATGTTTGCGTTTGTATTTTATATATTTTTCGATATATGCATTCTGGTTTTCTTATTGTACTTCTTATGTAATAAGTACTCTTTTTGTATTGCCATGTTACACCATTTCTTCTCACACCTGTGCGGTATACCTTTAAGACATCCATTTTAGGTATACTATGGCTTTGAATCTGTGATTGGCCATTGTTCCTTTAAAGGTGTGCTGCACAGGTGGTGAGCTATCCTATGATTAAGTGCTGCATAGCACGAAACATGTAAGGATTTGCTCCCCCTCCACCTGTATAGCTTGTATTTGTACTGTGCTGTGCTTGTCTACTTGTCTACTTGTTTTAAACATTTTTGCAATAAACCTTTGGATTTTATGGACAATGGAGTAAGAGTGCTGCTTCCCTCTACTTTCTACTATTGGATTTGGCTTGATTCGCATTTTAGCTGGCACCACGCCAACAGTGCTTTTCTTTGTGCCGACATTCTGGGGCTGTAATTGGATAACAGCGCACACACCCTCTTCAGGCTGTAGCGACGTCACTCTCCTACAAAACTGACATTACCCTAGCGGCTGTGTGTATAGCCTGATCATACATCAGGCTTTACCCGGTTAATCCTAGGATTACCCAAACTCTTCTGGATAAAGCTACCTGTTTAAATCACAGCGGTCAGTTAATCACAGAGCTCAAAACAGCTACAGAATCTAATCTCTAAGCACACACATATATATGGTGCAATGTTATTCCCCCATCTTTACTATTTGTTTGCCTGGGGGGGTTCAAGGGGGCGCCCAGCCGATCCCCTCGAACCTTGGGGAATTAGGTTTACCCTCCTTGAACCCCCCAGGCGGAGGCAAAAAAGATAGTAAAGATGGGGGAATTACATTGCCAGCATTAGCTTTATCCAGAAGAGTTTGAGTAATCCTAGGATTACTCGGGAAAAGCCCGATTTATGATCTTACATCAGGCTTTACCCACAGCCGCTGGGTAATGTCAGTTTTACCCGGGTAATCGTAGGATTAACTGATATCTGACTTTACATGACACACATACACATACCGATATATCCATACACAGATACATACAAATACACACACATACGTAGTCACCATTGAGCCCTTCCCAATCCAACACCTTATCACATACTATAAATCACTGTTAAAACAATTTTTTCATTAATAAACCTTTATTTTGTATTTAATATGTATTAATATGAGTAAAAATACTTTATTTTAATATATTATATATATGTGTGTTTTGGTATGCATATATTGAAGCGTTAACACGTTACTTCAGGTCTCCATAAGACATTTTCAAGCAGTATTTTGTGTTGCGCTTTTAATACAAGCGATAATAGCGCACCCCGCTCTTATATAATGTTCTATGTTTTGCCAAAGTCAGCTGCTGCTTGTGGTGTTCATAGGATAGTGCAAAGTTTCACTGCACCTCTCCTTGTATGATCTTGCGCCCCCTTGGTGAGGCCGCCTCACACTTTGAAAACCACTGTTCTAATAGAAAGTAGAGAACTTTTAAGCAAGCTTGTCAATAAAAATATAAATGTAACAAAAGGAGTAAAGTGGAACGTTTTTATTTAAACTGTTTGCTTTTTCTGGATCATGATTAATTTTGACTTCTATGTACTTTTAAGAGACCCTCATTATGGTGGTGCAAGTGTGATCAGTTTAATTCATAATATATCAACTGGTGTGTTATTTTCTTCTTTTTTCCCTCCTGTCACAGGTTAGTTATACAACACTTTGGTTTGATAAAAGTTTAAAACAAAATAATGATAACGAATCTTAGTTAATGGTAATTATTTTTTTAATAAAGTTGGAGTATAATTGTTATGTATTTTATGAGACAATACCAAATTGGGCATTTTTCCCTGCATATTTAGGACTCAGTAATCAAAAAATTATTTTGTGATTCAGATACAGCATTCAATTTTTAAGCAACTTTTTAATTTACTCCTAATATCAATTTTCATTCGTTCTCCTGGTATCTTTATTTGAAAAAGCAGGAATTTAAGTATACGAGCCAGCCCATTTTTGGTACAGCACAAGATAGATTGCGCTTACTGATTGGTGGCGCTTGCTGATTGGTAAGCCTACATTCCTGCTTTTTCAAATAAAGATACCAAGAGAACAAATAAAAATTTATATTAGGAGTAAATTAGAAAGTTGCTTAAAATTGCATGCTCTATCTGAATCATGAAAGAAAAAAAATTTGGGTTCAGTGTCCCTTTAATGAGACTTTATCTATCAGTCTCTGATGTATAAGAAAAAAGAGGGACAGTGTGTAGTGAAAGGAATGGGAACAAGGAATTGAGTCAAAAATGCTTCACTGTCATTAGTCAAAATTGCAATAGTTGATAGTTGATCTGTATCTAAATAGTAACCTATGTCAGTTTAGGAAGGTAGTCAGCTGGCCCTTGACATTAATTTCTTTTTCTAGAACCACTGCATTAGATTATTAGATTACATTTGTGTACATCCCTCTTAATTATTCAGCATTCCTGCTTAAAGGGACAGTGTACACCAATTTTCATATAACTGCATGTAATAGATACTACTATAAAGAAGAATATGCACAGACATCTAAAAATCCAGTATAAAACCTTTTAAAAATGTAATAGAAGCTCCCAGTTTAGCACTGTTGATGAGGTTAGGCTGGGACACCCACTGAAATGGGCTGGGAAAACAGGAAGAGCAGACACTCACTGTGACGGAAGAGTGGGTGCCCAGGCTTACTGATGGGGGGTTGGGGCCACTTCACTTGGTTACCCTTATTCTGTGTTTTGGGGGCCTGCCTCTCATGCATGTATGTCAATAACAATGGTGTATACAGTATTGCTATTTGTACAAGTTATGTCACAGGCCAGTGTACAAAGAAAGATTTTCACAGTCTCTGCTTAGAAGACTGATTT
The DNA here is from genome assembly GCF_027579735.1 of Bombina bombina. Taxonomy (NCBI): domain Eukaryota; kingdom Metazoa; phylum Chordata; class Amphibia; order Anura; family Bombinatoridae; genus Bombina; species Bombina bombina. The sequence continues at coordinate 494,136,629 of NC_069504.1, forward strand.
ACGTATCTGAGTAGGATGCTTCAAAGCAGAGTTCATTACTCATGGCAGTAAATCTTCTAGGGACAAAAGTGGTATCTGGTCACTCTATTACCCTCAGATCTGGCACTTCAAGGAATGACTGCATTTGTACATCCTCAGATCAAAAGGGTCCAGCTAGCCACACTGACTACAATCTCAGCAGGTGATCAGGGGTGGGACTGACAGCTGTTAACAGTGATGCCCCTCTGTGTGCTGGGTTACGATTTGTTGCTAAGATCATCGCTAGGGGCGTGTTGTGAGCTGACAAGAGAGATGGGCAGTTTTCAAAACCACTTTGCGTGGGCAAAAAGTGAGAGTTATTTCAAGTTGCCTGAACTATCCAGGAATCGATTAACCAAGAGCTCTCCAAGGGGCTATAACAAGACTGTGCAAGAGGACTATTTGTTTTACCTGGATTCTACTGACTGTGGCTGATAGAACAGGGTAGTTTTTCTCCTAGCCCCAAAGTGAGTGTGTTCTTTCTGTATTTTATGTAATTCTGTGTGTTGGCCTATTTTTAGTGAATAAAGTACAATTTATTTCACCATTCGTTTTGCTCACTCAAATGATCCCAGTAAAACAACGGTATAGAGTTCTGGTCTACCGTGAACCCCACCCCCCACCCCACATATGAAAAGACAGATTACACAAACAGGAGCTGCAGGAATCTGCAGACATCAGTATAGATCTAAAACTTTAGGGCTTGGTTAGGAGTCTGAAAATCAGCACAATGTTATTAAAAAACAAGCAAACTATGGCCTAGATTTAGAGTTTGGCGGTAGCCGTCAAAACCAGCGTTAGAGGCTCCTAACGCTGGTTTTAGGCTACCGCCGGTATTTGGAGTCAGTCAGGAAAGGGTCTAATGCTCACTTTGCAGCCGCAACTTTTCCATACCGCAGATCCCCTTACGTCAATTGCGTATCCTATCTTTTCAATGGGATCTTTCTAACTCCGGTATTTAGAGTCGTAGCTGAAGTGAGCGTTAGAAATCTAACGACAAAACTCCAGCCGCAGAAACAACACTATCAATAAATTAATTAAATACAATTCCTACAAATAAATACAATGAAATAAACTAACTAAAGTACAAAAAATAAAAAAGAACTAAGTTACAAAAAATAAAAAAATATTTACAAACATTAGAAAAATATTACAACAATTTTAAACTAATTACACCTACTCTAAGCCCCCTAATAAAATAACAAAGCCCCCCAAAATAAAATAATGCCCTACCCTATTCTAAATTAAAAAAGTTCAAAGCTCTTTTACCTTACCAGCCCTGAACAGGGCCCTTTGCGGGGCATGCCCCAAAGAATCCAGCTCTTTTGCCTGTAAAAAAAAACACATACAATACCCCCCTCCAACATTACAACCCCCCACCCAATGTCCGTCAAATTCCGATTGGCTTATAGGATCAGCCAATCGGAATTAAGGTAGGAAAATTCTGATTGGCTGATGGAATCAGCCAATCAGATTGAAGTTCAATCCGATTGGCTGATCCGATCAGCCAATCAGATTGAGCTCGCATTCTATTGGCTGTTCCGATCAGCCAATAGAATGTGAGCTCAATCTGATTGTCTGATTCCATCAGCCAATCAGAATTTTCCTACCTTAATTCCGATTGGCTGATAGAATCCTATCAGCCAATCGGAATTCGACGGACGCCATCTTGGATGACGTCATTTAAAGGAACCGTCATTCGGCGAGTAGGCGTCGGGAGAAGAGGATGTTCCGCGTCGGCTGGAAGATGAAGAAAGAAGATTGAAGATGCTGCTTGATAGAAGACTTCATCCCGATGATGGACTTCCGACTTCAGCCCGATGATGGATTTCTTCAGTCGCCGCTTGGATCCAGACTTCAGCCCGAGGATGGACGTCACTCTTCAGCCCCCCGCTTGGGCTTGGATCAACACTTCCGAGGCTTGTATCAAGACTTCCGAGGACCGATCGGTGAACCTGGTATGGTGAAGATAAGGTAGGAAGATCTTCAGGGGCTTAGTGTTAGGTTTATTTAAGGGGGGTTTGGGTTAGATTAGGGGTATGTGGGTGGTGGGTTGTAATGTTGGGGGGGGTTATTGTATGTGTTTTTTTTACAGGCAAAAGAGCTGAATTCTTTGGGGCATGCCCCGCAAAGGGCCCAGTTCAGGGCTGGTAAGGTAAAAGAGCATTGAACTTTTTTAATTTAGAATAGGGTAGGGCATTTTTTATTTTGGGGGGCTTTGTTATTTTATTAGGGGGCTTAGAGTTTGTGTAATTAGTTTAAAATTGTTGTAATATTTTTCTGATGTTTGTAAATATTTTTTTATTTTTTGTAACTTAGTTCTTTTTTATTTTTTGTACTTTAGTTAGTTTATTTCCTTGTATTTATTTGTAGATATTGTATTTAATTAATTTATTGATAGTGTAGTGTTAGGTTTAATTGTAGGTAATTGTAGGTATTTTATTTAATTAATTTATTGATAGTGTAGTGTTAGGTTTAATTGTAACTTAGGTTAGGATTTATTTTACAGGTAATTTTGTAATTATTTTAACTATTTTAGCTATTAAATAGTTCTTAACTATTTAATAGCTATTGCACCTGGTTAAAATAAATACAAAGTTGCCTGTAAAATAAATATAAATCCTAAAATAGCTATAATATAATTATAATTTATATTGTAGCTATATTAGGATTTATTTTACAGGTAAGTATTTAGCTTTAAATAGGAATAATTTATTTAATAAGAGTTAATTAATTTCGTTAGATTTAAATTATATTTAACTTAGGGGGGTGTTAGTGTTAGGGTTAGACTTAGCTTTAGGGGTTAATACATTTATTAGAATAGCGGTGAGCTCCAGTCGGCAGATTAGGGGTTAATGTTTGAAGTTAGGTGTCGGCGATGTTAGGAAGGGCAGATTAGGGGTTAATACTATTTATTATAGGGTTAGTGAGGCGGATTAGGGGTTAATAACTTTATTATAATAGTGGTGCGGTCCGCTTGGCAGATTAGGGGTTAATAAGTGTAGGCAGGTGGAGGCGACTTTGTGGGGGGCAGATTAGGGGTTAATAAATATAATATAGGGGTCGGCAGTGTTAGGGGCAGCAGATTAGGGGTACATAGGGATAATGTAAGTAGCGGCGGTTTACGGAGCGGCAGATTAGTGGTTAATAATAATATGCAGAGGTCAGCGATAGCGTGGACGGCAGAATAGGGGTTAATAAGTGTAAGGTTAGGGGTGTTTAGACTACATGTTAGAGTGTTAGGTGCAGACGTAGGAAGTGTTTCCCCATAGCAAACAATGGGGCTGCGTTAGGAGCTGAACTGGGCTTTTTTGCAGGTGTTAGGTTTTTTTTCAGCTCAAACAGCCCCATTGTTTTCTATGGGGGAATCGTGCACGAGCACGTTTTTGAAGCTGGCCGCGTCCGTAAGCACCGCTGGTATCGAGACTTGAAGTTGCGTTAAATATGCTCTACGCTCCTTTTTTGGAGCCTAACGCAGCCATTCTGTGAACTCTCAATACCAGCGGTATTTAAAAGGTGCGGCCAGAAAAAAGCATGCGTAGCTAACGCACCCCTTTGGCCGCAGAACTCTAAATCTAGGCGTATACATTGTTACAAAAACAGTCCCAGATGGGCTACATAACTAGATCATCTACAAAACATTTATGCAAAGAAAAATCTAGTGTACAATGTCCCTTTTACTGCTGTCACAGACAGATAAGTAACACAAAAAGCACAATAAGGAACAAACAAGTATTAAAAATAAAAGAAAGATGAAAAAGAAAAAAAGAGAAACAGAAAAAGAATTATATTAAAAATGTTATCTGGATAATAGTATTGATTTGTCATGTTTTCAACACAGTTGCATAGAATATGTGAATGGACTTTAACTTATTCAATTATTTAACTTTTTAATATATTTTTCTTTCTTAAAACTGTACATAACTCACATAGGGCAAGATTACAAGTTGTGCGGTACGGTTATACCACTGAAAAATTGGCCTTTGCGAGCGGAATCATCAGCTTACCCATATTACAAGTCGCGCGGTTGTGCAGTACCGCTATTCCGCTAAGGTTAGAACTTATACTGCAACAATCCATTCCGCAATCAAAGACCAGTAGTTATGGATTTTGCGAAACAAAAACTCATAACAAAAATGTTACAAATGTTACCCATAAACTACATTTTATCCCCTAAACCACCACCCCTGCATCGCAAATACTATAATAAACCTATTAACCCCTAATATGACACCCACCCACACGCAACTACCTAAATTAAAGTATTAACCCCTAATCCACCCCCCACATCACCAACACTAAATAAACCTATTAATCCCTAAACCGCCAACCCCCCACATTGCTAATACTAAAAATAAACCTATTAACCCCTAAACCGCCGACCCCCCACATCACAGCAAACTAAATTAAACTATTAACCCCTACACCTAACACCCCCCTAACTTTAAATTAAACTTACAGTATAACTACCTTAAAATAAATAAAAACTTACCTGTGAAATAAATAAAACATAAGCTTAAACTATAAATAAACTATTTCAAATAAATAAAATATACCAAAAATAAAAAACCTAAATTAAAAAATCCTAACACTGCGAAAACAAAAACAAAACCCTAACATTACAAAAACCCTAACATTACAAACGAAAAATAAAAAAAATCTAAGATTACAGAAAATAATAAACGAAATTATTCAAAATAAAAAAATTAAACCTAATTTAATACCCCTATAAAAACAAAAAAGCCACCCCAAAATAAAAAACACCCCCTAATCTAACAATAAACTACCAATAGCCCTTAAAGGGCCAGTAAACCTAGAAAATAATGCAGAATTATATAACATTATATTAGTGCTAGCTTTATACAACCTAATATTGCCGCTGGAATTTTATAAAAAGAGGGTTTTTCAGACCCGCCCTCTGTACTCTACTGAGCGGGTCTGGTTTTCCCACAGAGCGCATCTGGCCAGCTGTCTAGTCACAGCCCAGCCCCACCACGCCATTACACTCAGTGTAGCTTGCTCCTGTTCTGTCTGACAGCGGGAGCGAGCTACACTAAGTGTAATGGCGCGGTCGGGCCGGGCTGTGACTAGACAGCTGGCCAGATGCGCTCTGAGGGAAAACCAGATCCGCTCAGTAGAGTACAGAGGGCGGGTCTGAAAAACCCTCTTTTTTATAAAATTTCAGTGGCAATATTAGGTTGTATAAAGCTAGCACTAATATAATGTTATATAATTCTGCACTATGTGCAGAATTATATAACATTATTTTCTAGGTTTACTGGCCCTTTAAAAGTGCATTTTGTAGGGAAATCAACTCTTTTACATTAAAAACTACAAATTAACCCCTAACAGTAAAATCCCCCACCCACCCAACCCCCCAAAATAAAAAAAAAACTATCGCTAAAAAAATCTAATCTACCCATTGCGCCTAAAGGGGTATTTGTATGGGCATTGCCCTTAAAAGGGAAATCAGCTCTTTTGCTGCCCATTCAAAATTTAAAAAAAATCCCTAATCTAAAAAAAAAAAAACACCCAAAACCCCCCCCCCAAAAAAAATAACACTAACCCCCAAAAATATACTCACCATTCCTGAAGTCCAGACATCCATCTTCTTCCAGGCAGAGCAAAGTCTTCATACAGGCGGTGAAGATCTTCTTCCAAAGTGGCACCATCTTCCATCTTCATCCCGGTGGCGCGGAGGCAGAGCAGAGCAGGAATGGCGCAGACATCCGACGTGAAGGGTCCTCTTCATTTGATCGTCCACCGCACACTGAATTTTATATTGGGGTACCTTGCATTCTTATTGGTTGAAACTTTCAAATAAGCCAATAGGATTTAAGCGGCTCTCATCATATTGGCTGATTTGAATATTTTAGTCAATCGGAATGCAAGGTACCCCGATATAAAAGGGGTACCTTGCATTCAATCTTCAGTGTGCGGCAGACGATCGCATGAGGAGGAGGCTCAAAGTCGAATGTCAGCACCGTCGTCGATCCTGCCTCGCTCCGCGCTGCATCAGCTCCGCATCTACTCTGCGACCCCTGGATGAAGATGGAAGATGGCTCTGCGACACCGGTATAAAGATTGTAGATGGATCCGCCTGAAAGAAGACCTTCACCGCCGGACTTTAGGCATAGTGGGTACCTATTTTGGGGTTAGTGTTAGGTTTTTTTTTTTGGTATTTTTTTAGGGCTATTTTAGTTTTTAATGGGCACTAAAGAGCTAATTGCCATAGTTCGTTTTATTTAGGTGTTAGCGATGCGGGGGTGGAGGATTATGGGTTAATAGTTTTATTTAGGTGTTAGCGATGATGGGGCGGCGGAATAGGGGTTAATTGTTTTAGTTAGGTGTTAGCGATGAGGGTGCAGCGGATTAGGGGTTTATTGTTTTATTTAGGTGTTAGCTATGTGGGGGCAGCGGATTAGAGGTTAATAGTTTTATTTAGGTGTTAGCAATGCGGGGGGTGGTGGATTAGGGGTTAATCATTTTAGTGTAGTGTTGGCGATGTCGGGAGCGGTGTATTAGGGGTTAGTATCTTTATTTAGTGTTGGAGATGTTGGGGACTGTGGATTAGGGGTTAATATCTTTATTTAGTGTTGGCGACTAGACTAGGGGTTTATGTTAGGGTGTTAGGTTTATACATAACCTTCTTGTCTCCATAGACATCAATGGGGAATGTGTTATAGCACTTTTTCTCCATTGATGTCAATGGGGGGATACATGTACAAGTACGTCAAGTCAGGACTTGGCCTTTGGGCGGTATGGAGCTTAACGCACCTTACTGCACAACACAAGAAGTTTTTTTGTAACTTGTAATGGCAGTGCTATGAAAAGTGCGGTACCGCTTTTATTGAAGCTTGTCAATACAATACAGAGAATACAATAAAGAAAAGAAAAATAAAATGATACAGAGTAGTGGAAAAGAAAAAATACAGAACAAAAAAGAAAAATTAGTTACATTGGTTACTGTGATCACAATGAGTAGGCCAGTTTGTAAGAAATTAACAAATCCAAGCATGGCAGTTAAAAGAAGATTGACCATAGATATAGAGCCAAAATGTTAACCCAAGAATATTGGTTATTTAGTCTATTAATTAAAGGGATTACAGATACGGTGAGTGTATTCTTCCCAGATAAAGGATATGGACTGGTAATCATCTATTTATTTCCTGAGGGTAAAGTGGTACTTATCTAAGATTAGTGCATGTGAGACCGAGTCTCTCCTTTCTGTTATGTTAGGTATAGTAGATTGTTTCTAATATTTTAGTATTAAACGCTTAGCATTATTTATCATAGTCTATAATAAGTTGTTTTTAAACTTGCACCGCACCTTAGGAAATTTATTGAATAGTATAGTTACCGGGACCGCCTCTAGGTGTAACCCTATTACTTTCTCTTTATTTCTATCAATATTTTTGTCCAATAGGAATATATTCCTTTGCATGCCCACCATATATGCAAAAAATTCCCTATTTCCCCACAATTTCTCCAGCAAACTGTTGATGTACCTCAAGAAATTGTGGCTAATCTAGATGGAGTTTAGTACCAGCAGCACAGAAGTTTCATGTTCATCTCTGTAGTATTGATGGATGAGTTTGTTTTACTCATATTTTTAAATATTATTCTCCAATCTTTACTAGATACTTGTGTCTTTAGCTCCTCTTCCCATCTAGTGGTATATGAGGGAAGATTCCTTGAATGATATGAGAAGAGAAGTTTATAGGAAAGTGAGAGCGTGCCTCTTGTGTGGGGGTCAGTACAACAAGTTAGTTTGAATATTGTGAGGGGTCTGGTTAGGTTCTTTTTTTGTGTATGATTGGTTAAATATGGGATAATTGTATATATCTGAACCAATGATTAAAGAGTACGCCCCCTAATTCTTGTAGGTCTTTTCTTGGTTTCAGTTTTCCGTCTTGTAATACCTGACAACATGGTATTACATGTTGTAATATATTAACTGTCAGAAGTGTGAGTTTCTGTATTGAGAGGTAAAGTCTAGTTAAGAAGTAGTAGTGTTAATGGGGAGGGAATAGTGGAGACATTAGTGGATTTCAATATTTGTCGGTCCCATACCTTATACGTTTCATAATAGTTGCTATGTAGGGTCCTTGTTTTCGCTGTAAAGGTGTCAGCCAATGCTGTCCACCTAATTGAATGACCTCTGCCGAATCCTGTTCCAGGACAACCCACTCTTTATGGGCTGAGTTTTTGCACCAGTCTACAATACAAGTCAAAAAGGCAGCTAGTCTATAGTATGTAACATTTGGGACTCCCAATCTGCCCTGTTATTTTGCGCGATACATAGTCGTCGTTGCTATTCTAGGGCGCCTCTTCTAACAAATAAAATTATTTAATATATTTTGTAGATTATTGAGGAAGGAGTTGGGGAGTGGAATTGTTACAGTGTGGTAAAGATACAAGATCTTGGGGAGTCATCTTTATAGCATTGATTCTACCCATGGTACCGCTAAATTTTTAGTGTTATTTGCGCACTGGGTTTAGCGCACAACTTGTAATCTCGCTTATTGTGTGACACAGAGAAGCATATAAACTAATATCAGAAATACTGATATTTTTAAGTTTATAAATGATATATATGTATATAAATGATGAACTGTCCAAGAACAACTAAATGGGCCATTCAGAGCTCAACGAAGCACCAAGACAGCTCACCCAGGCTTGTGCCCTTGCATAGGACGAGAAAGCTATTAATGATAATCACTGTCCATTGTTGCAAGTGCTCACAGTAATTCCAGTGTTTGGTTTCACAAACTGTTAATGGAACTGTAATGTTTTCCAAAACAGATAAATCACAGGCCAGGGGCAAGGACGAGGGACGCTGATGCTTCATACTCAAGCACATGTTTATTAAACAGTGTTATACCCCCACCCATTGTTTTGCAAGACAAAAGTCACCAGCTGAGGTATCTGAACTCCTTGCTTGTCAGAGGGCTCTGAACAGCGCAAATACCAGAAGGTGAAACTCAGCTCCCAGTTACTGTTTTGACAATAGATATGGCCATGTATGAAATAGTAACCCTTTGCCTTATCTATGCTCTAAATGTCCCTGTTAAATATATGTATTCACTGCCCATCCTGAAGCCCACTATTTTCTCAACCAAGGAGTTAAAATCTCTACACATCTAGATTTAGAAAATACGTTTTTATCTAAGTGTTTTGTTTCCCCGTTTTATGATAACATTACTTTTCCTCCTTTCCACACTCCTTGCAGACTATTCATAAATTTAAGCAGGTTTTAATAGCCCAGGCTATCCTGTATCTTAAACCTACCACTTCAGACCCCCCCCCACACCTTTGTCAGACCTCAGATTGCTCCATGATAGCGCGCCATAACTCATATTACACAGTAATCACACACTGAAGATCAAATGTAACCGACAGATACAGTGCTAGCATACAAATAAAGGCTTAACTCTATCACAGGTAAAATATTATTTCTACAAAATCATTTATTAAGATCTAAAGCGTTTTTGTTTTATAACCAGTGACACATTTTGACACAGAATCTAGCACAGTGTTTACACTAATGTGTATTGAGTTATGTGTAACGTGTTGTCAGGGTGTAAGCATGCATGAGTAATTAGCAGCACTAGAAGGACATAGGTGCAATTTAACAAAAGGCAATTACAAAAATTATATTTAAAAAGCAAAAGTTAGGTGGGAAAAGGGACAGTAGTGGGAAGGAGAGTTATGGTAAAGAAATGGTCTCTTTAAAATGGACTAAAACATGTTTAAAGGCGGATAGAAAAGTATCAAGTAAGGGCGAAATCAATATTTGTGCTCCACTAAGTAATACCAGTCCACGTCAACGTTCGCTGGTATTACAAGTTAGCCAAAAAAGGTATTTGGTTAACGGCGCTTAGAAACCTTATTAAGCTTATGAAAAAGTTTGAGGATCTCTCTGGATTTTTTCCAGTTTTGATCTTGTGTTTTCAATTACAAGTTAGCCGCAATGCGAATGCGACCTCGGGTTCGCATTGCATAGAAGCATTGCGCTCACGAGAGCACAATTCTATAGGCTCCAATGGGAGCCTTGTTCTCGTGCCATCAGAAACGGCAGAGAACCTAAGCACAGCGCTGGGAGTAAGTCGCACAGCAATGGGCCGCAAATATAAATATATATGTATATGATTAAATGCATATATATTTATGTGTTAAGATGTGTTTATACACATATTAACACATAAATATATATGTAGATAAAGGTATACTTATATATTTATAGCGAACACACAGTCCCCATAGACCACACTTTTCAGTTTTTTTTCCAAACACCCCACACCCGCCACTTTTAAGCCCTGAAAACTATTTATTGAAGTTTTTTTTAAAGATGCTAATATTTTTTTTATTTTCTAAAAGGCACTACACACATTTTTTGGGGGCAGTTGGGGCACACCAGAGGTCAGAGGTGAGGTTTTTAACCTTTGCTTGTTAACTTGAGGTTGCATTGCAAGGGCTGCAATGTTGCATACATGGCTTCATAAATGGAACACTTTGAGCTAGATTACAAGTGGCGCAGTATTTTTTTTTTTGCGATCTCGAAAACGCCGATAGAGTTAAGCTTTTTTGCACTAGTCGGGTTGCGGTCATATTACAAGTAAAAAAAAACTTATTTTGTGCAAGCGGTAACCCGAATAGCGTGAAAACCCTAAAAAGTTTTTGTGTGTGAGTTCATATATTAACCTATAGAAATCAATGGAGAAAAAAACGTTAAAAACACCCGTTGTGCAAACAACATTATATATTCGCATTAGCAAATGTCAAATATTTAAACAGTTAATGCATAGTTAAAATCTTTATTAAATATGAATATTGCATGTATATGTTTTTACATGTTTTCATCTACTTTATGGCAAAGGGCTCTAATGCACTTATTTATATGTCTATATGTGTGTGCATATATATTAATGTTTATGTGTTTATATACATATATACACATATAACTACATTAATATATATGTACACACACATATATATATACATACATATATATATATATATATATATATATATATATATATATATATATATATATATATATATATATATATATATATATATATATATATATATACAAATACATCTTTAACAATGTATATGTATGTGTTTTAATGTTAAAGCCATTTGCCTGCTATTTTTTTTTCTTACACCCAAGATCTCATATCTTTAAACCCTTATAATTTTTGTGTGCAATATTTGTTTTGAATAATTTATGTTAGACAGTGTTAATATAATTGTAACTATACTTTGTAATGTATTTTTGAAGTGTTTTGTGCAACTTTTTTGTATCAGAAAACAGATAACCACAGTTTTGAGATCGTTGCAAGGATTGAAGCTTAAATTTTGCTCAACTGTTAACATCAGAATGAAAAAGGCTTGCAAAAACACAATATCGCTTGCCCAAAACCGTTTGCGCCTCAATTGTAATCCAGCCCTTTATCTTTAAAGTAACAGGGTGTGGTCCTGAAAATGTAAGGCAACAAGGTTGGAGTGCACATTGTCTAGGACACTAGATACTAGACATGCAAATTTCTTTAACTGCCAAATGCGGAAGAAGAAAGTCAGTCGCAGCATTCGTCTCTTTTCGGAGCCAGATTAATTCTTGTGAAAGCGCAATGTGCTAAGATCTGGATTTGCACAGATCTTAAAGGGACATTAAACACTAAGGGATTGAATACAAGTTGAGTGCAAAATATTGCTTCTGCGAAAACGATATTTGCGCTCAACTTAGTAATACCAGCGCACGCAAATGTAAGCTGGTATTACAAGTGAGATGCAATGTGAACAAGAGCACGCTTCCATAGGCTATAATGGGAGCCTTAGGGGCCTATTTATCAAGCTCCGTATGGAGCTTGATGCCCCTTGTTTCTGACGAGCCTTCAGACTCGCCGGTAACAGAAGTTATGAAGCAGCGGTCTAAAGACCACTGCTACATAACTTGTCCGGCTGCTCCGAGGCAAAAAAAAAAATATATGTATAACTGCATATACATATATATTTACTGGGAGCATACTGCAATGTAAAAGCGCTTTTCAGTGCCATTTTTTTTCTAATATCCCACACCAACCAACTTTAGCCCCAAAAACTGCTGACCTCTGGTTAATTTTTGAGTGTTAATTCCAACTGCAAGCTTGCAGTAGCAATAACCAACTAATGGTTTTTTATTTATCTTGTGCCTGTAAACGGGCGAATTTACCCGTTTGCTGGCGCGTAATAAATTAGCGCTCCACTTGTAATCTAGCCCTAAGTGAATGCTAGATACAATGATGCATTGAAAGAAAAGATTAGTCTGAGAATAACATATAGATGTATTTTTTAAAGTTTAATTAGTGTTTAAATATTGACAAAATAAGTATAAAGTTTTAGTGTCTATAAAACAATGAGAGCTGCCATGTTGTAACTTAGGTTACCTTTTCTGCTAAGGCCAATTAGGGACAGTTATAAATAGGTCACTAGAGTGTGCAGCCAATGGCTTTGTGGAAAATAACAGTGTTCTGCACTTCCATTTCTAACAGGAACTGAAATCCTCACAATTTCAGGAGAGAATTACAGGGAATGGGGACAAAATAATTAGTGAATGTATATTGCAGAATTTTTATATATATTTATCATTTTATATTACCATCTCAAAGTGTTTACTGTCTCTTTAATGTGCACTTTCACAAGAGGATATCTGTCTCGGAAAAAAAAAGAATGCTGCGAGTGGCCGCCTTCTTCCTTATTCGGCAGTTAACAAAACTGCCAAATATAGTACATGTCTACTAAATGTGTTATACATTAAAGAAAAATAAAGTACGGATCTAATTTTTAGAACTATTTCAACTTCATATTTTGAAATGAGTATATGAAAAAGTATTTTTAGTGCGTACATTATTTATCATTTTCTTTTTGCATATGTTAAAGAATTTTCAATGAACATTTTAATTTTAAAATGTTTCCTTTGTATTTTCAATTTGATTGTACACTGGTTATTTTTACCAAGCACTATGGGCTCCATGTACAAAGCCGCAGGTGGCAAGATTCCTGACTTGGGAACCTGTCTACCTGGCTTTGTCCACTGCCTGTATGTGCTATTGTACAGCACTTAGTTGTGCATAACCATCTAATCTTGCACGAGCAGGGCCTGTCAATCACCCAGAACAAACATTTTTGGGGTGATTTAGATCTGCCAACTCAGAGGTGGCAGAGAGGTTAAGAAGCAGCAGTGGGATGACAGCTGCTTCTAAAATTAGGAAAGCGCCCCACAAGGGCTCCATACCAGCATTCACTGCTTAGAACACGGAGCCCTTAAAGAAATGTAGGTTAAGCCCCTTAGGGAGATATACGACCTTGCAGTTTTGAGAATTGGGCCCCATGGAGCCATGCTCATATTGTAGTAGTAGGTTAAGAAATTATTTGCTGAAGTCCTTTTTTTCAGAAAGGGTGGTTGATTCATGGAATAGACTTTCAATAGAGGTGGTAAGAACAAGAATATGCCTATGTTATCCTGATCATAAATTGATTACATTTCAGAGGGTGTTAAAAAGTTTTTTTCAGTGTTAATGATTTATGAGTACAATGAAGTATCTGAACATTTAAACAACATTAATTATAAAATTGTATACAATTAAATGAACCTGAATTCAGGCACATTAGACAGTGGTGTATTTAGTTTTTGTGCTACTTTATGCTGTCCCCAAACCCTTTCCAACAAGTTTAGCTCGTACCATTTCTCACAAGTAGTGGAAGCATGGAGGGCTTATGCATCCCCTCTAGACATCTGAGAACATTGTAATAAAATTGATAAATAAAACTTTTGTAGAGCATAGGAGTTAAAATAAACCAAATTATATCAATAGTTAGAAAAAAATTGCTAGTTATTTATAACTTCGCTACCTGCCATCTGAGTTAAAGGGGTAGGAAAGACAAAGTTAAATTTGCAAGAATCAGATAGAGTATGTCATTTAAAGACGCTTTTAAAATCATTTCTATTTTCAAATATGCTTTTTTCTCTTGGTATCCATTGTTGAAAATAAATACACACATATCCTACACTAATGGGAGCTAGCTGCTGATTGGTGCCTGCACACATTTGTCTCTTGTGATTGGCTAACTAGATGTGTTCAGCTAGCTGCCAGTAGTGCATGCATGGTAATGGCTAACAACAGAATGAAGCATATTTCATAATAAAAGTACATTTGAAACTTATTTAAAATTGTATGTTCTATCCGATTCATAAATTAAATTCTTGGGGTTTCCTGTCCCTTTAACTTCAATATACTCTGCGATTCCAGGCTGTTAGCAAATAGCTGAGCATCATACTCCAGGAAGACGTGAAAACAAAAAGAGAAAATAATTACAATTTAACGTTGACACATTTTGTTCTCCAAACGGGCCTTTGCTAAAATGCTGTATTAAAATTAATCCTTAAAAATGTCTTGTATTTAGACTTTACAATAGCCAATCAGGTTGAATAACTCCTTATTGGATCATGAAGATCAGGAGTATCCATTTACAAGCCCGTTATTGGCTTTTTAAACACCAGGGTTATTTAGTAATATTTATTTACTAGTCAGGAGAAAAGTTACTAGTCCATTCAATTTTAAATATAGAAAAAAAGAAGTTATGAATATAAACAACATTTCAAACAATACTTTTACTTCTATAATGTGATTTTAATATCATGATTTACTTTTTTGGAAAACACTGTTTAGGTAACAAGGGCCACAAAAGTTCTCTGTCTGGCATAGGTCTTGTTATTGTTATAAACGGAGAGGCTTTCCTGTAAGCCATCACTTTATGGTGTTCTTAACGATGACAGTAAAATATGACCGTGAGCATCCTTGTCACCCTCTGTACAAGCACTGCCCCCCTCCTCCATGTGACTTTCAGTCGCACAGAATCTCCTTCAAACAATGTTTTCCACTAATGGGAACTATTCATTTAACCTGTGCTAGATATATAGCTCAGCACTGCTGTAATGTATATAGCATTCGTAGAGGGGCGATTAATCGTGTCCTTCCTTCTGATTGATGGAGAGGGGGTTCCATTGCAATCTACTTGTCGGGTGACTTCCAGACAGGAAAAGGTCCTTCCAGTAAATTATCACCATTAAAAAAAGACATTATCTTAACCATAAAAAGAAGTACAGAATGTGACAGCAAACAAGAATAGTTTATACCACATGATCTGCCTTCTTCCAACATATGCGGATTGTTAGATCACCTATATTCAGTTATTAGCCCAGGGATTCATATATCTGTTTGAAACTTAGGAACCACCCAGAATGCCTAGCCAGTCACACATTTGTTTAGGGGGTGGGAATGTCATTAAAGGGATGTATGTGGAAGATTCCCTAAACTTAGGAACTAGGAATTCCTCCTGTGAAGTGAATCTCTGAATTAGTCCTCAATTTATCCCACATTGTTGTAACTTTATTTTCTGATTTACAATCTGTCAGTCCAATCAGATGATTTATCCTGGATCTAAATATTTTTCTAAAGTATTATTTACTTGCAGTTTGTTATTTATGAATCTCATACATTTGCTCCAATATTTAAATATTAAAATATTAAAGGTTCAATAAAATCCCCCATTTTCCATTGTATTTTATTTTGCATTAAAAATAAAAGACCAGAAATTTAGAAAATATACTTTTTAGATTCCTTACAACAGATTCACACTCCCTCACAAAATGCAAATTGGAATCTATTTTAACTATTGACAACCTGTGCCAATGGTACTTTAAATTCGAATCTACCACCACCGGCATATGAACTATAGAAATGGATTTCTACATTCCTTTCTAAAATTAAGTCTCTGGGATGATAGGGGGTAAGGAGTATAAACGCCAGGATTGTAAATAAATAACCAAACACCAAACAGTGATTTCAGAGGCCTTTTACACATTCTAATAAGCACTTCTGCCACATTTTCTATGTTCAGGTAATTTCTGAAGCCTGTGCTAACTTTAACGCTACAGCAAAAAAGGATCACACTACCTTTAGTGCACCCCAACTCTGAAGCAGCACTACACCCAGCACTAATTCTAACAGCTCTTCTAGACAGTGTCCAAACTCCCCACAACACACAAAAAAGATCCTGGTAGTGTTACTGACTGCATACTTTTTAGCACAAGCTAAAATACAGTCTAAAAATGCTTCAGGGCCTGACAATTGCCATATTTGTAACACATAGGTGATATGTGCAACAAAGCGTAAGGGCTCATTGAGCAGCAAGCAGGTACAAATTGGTTTAATAGGTCATTGGCACAAAGGGAGTGACTGGAACAAATATGAGTAAATTAATGCTCTGTTTCTTACTGGTAATCATGGTGGATAAATAACTTCTCTCTGACAGCCAAGGAGGTAAACGCACTGCTTTTTGTGTGTCTCTGGCAACCAAGGGGTAAATTCACTGCTCTTTGAGTGTTCCTGGCAGCTAAGGTGGATAAACCACTGCTACATGTCTGTATGGTTTCCTGGCAGTCAAGAGAGTAAAATCATTGCTGTATTTAGCAACTAAAAGAATTGCTAACAACTAAAAGAGTTAAATGATTGCTCTGTATGGGTTATTAGTTGCCTGGCGGAGTAAATTCACAGCTCTGTATACGTTACTAAATCACTGCTCAATTGTGATAATTGTTTTAAAGATGGTCTGGAACAGGGCCTATGGTGGGATTTTACTGAGGAGCCACTGACTGTGCCCAAAGGAATAGAGAGAAATGACAGTGTTATCCACTTATCACAAAAAAGACAGGGAATCAAGCACTCTTTTTAGCTTTTTTTTTATATAGCTGTAAGAATTTTGCAATGCCAAATATTAATTGCAAAAAATTCATAATAGAGACATTTTCTCACAAAAGTAACCATACACCAATTACCATAAATATAAGCAAATAAGTGTTGATATAGACAAAAACTAAAAATACAGTGAAAAACTGACATATAAAGAAAAATAAAAGCAAAATATGAAAGATATATGTGACGTCACAGGGAGATCATAATTAAAGGGGATATCAGGGGACTGCAACACCTTACCAGAGGACAGTCCCAACTCAATGGAAGAGCTGTCATGGAATAAAATAGGATCTATGCAGTCCCTTATTCACCCTGAAATTATAAATAAACCCACTTCAAACACAGACATTCCAAGAAAAGCATACAGGGTTAATACAGCGCTGAACATTAATGTGTACACAAATGACTGCAAACAAAATAACCCTATGCCACCATATACAAACTTGGAATGTTGTATTTATAGTGTCAAATGTATTTCTTTAAATACAATTTGGTTGAACCAATTACTATGGCACTTGTTCCCATATATAGCTCAAAGCATCTAAAAAGAGCAATGTAACATTCTTATATATCCAGCAACGTTTTCCTTTTATGTCAATTGGCCAAGTCGGGTAAAGCGTCAATGTTCATGACTTTTAGTAAAAATATTAGTATAGCACAAGCGATGGTTGGGCAAACAAGCAAGCAGTCCAGCACACCAGTATGCGTTCGTAAACGATAATTCAAAGTAAAGCTGTGGATGTGCGGTAAGTAGCAATGTGTACTATTAATAATGATGTAGCAGATAAGTTGCAGTTACAGCGGAAACAGCCGGTGACTGATAACATTGGCAGTCTTTCCCCACAATAAATGCACTCAACAATAAGGAATAACTCCGTTCACATACCTAGGTGCTGGGGTTTTATCCAAATGTTTTGTGTCATCCGGGATCCTCTGAGAGCAATAGGAATAGTGTGTGGGTCAAGAAATGTCTCTTCAACAAGCCGTGCACAGCGTGCGTGACGCCACGTGATTAAGTGAATTTACCCCTTGGTCTGCCTGGCAACCAAGGGGTAAATTCACTGCTCTTTTAGTGTTCCTGGCAGCTAAGGTGGTTAAACCACTGCTACATGCCTGTGTTTCCTGGCAGTCAAGAGAGTAAAATCATTGCTGTATTTAGCAACTAAATGAATTGCTAACAGCTAAAGGAGTTAAATGATTGCTCTGTATGGGTTATTAGTTGCCTGGCAGAGTAAATTCACAGCTCTGTATACATTACTAAATCACTGCTCAATTGTGATAATTGTTTTAAAGATGGTCTGGAACAGGGCCTATGGTGGGATTTTGCTGAGGAGCCACTGACTGTGCCCATGGGCTAAAGTCTTTGTCTTTCTGTAAGTTAGTAATGTGTCTGTTATTTTATAGGTTGGCTTTACCTGACAAAGGACCAGATTATGAGTGGCGTACAAGGATCTTAAATGCGATCACAAGATCGCAATGTTCTTTAAGCTTAAATCCATTTTACAAATGGTAATTTACACTCCCCATATTTTCTATGGGCGGTGTTGAGCGGTAATGTCCGCTCGTATTACAAGTTGAAAGTAAATGCGATCGTTCAAATGCAATCGCATTTACCGCTCAAACTTTGGCGGGAGGAAAGAGTTGCACTAAACTAGTCTATTAACCCCTAAACTGCCACCTCCATTGCAAAGTAACCCACTACACTATTAACCCCTAAACGGCCACAACCCCCATCGCAAAGTAACCCACTACACTATTAACCCCTAAACACCACAACCCCCATTGCAGGTTAATAGTGTAGTGGGTTACTTTGTGATGGGGGTTGTGGCGGTTTAGGGGTTAATAGTGTAGTGGGTTACTTTGTAATGGAGGGTGTGGTGGTTTAGGGGTTAATAGTGTAGTGGGGACTTTGTGATGGGTTATGCAGTGGTTTAGGGGTTATTTGAGTAGGGGGCTTATGGCGATTTGGGTTAACTCGCAAGTATGGGTGTTAGTCTTTTCCCCACTTTTCTCTCTCCATTGAAGTCAATGAGACAGTACGTTAACGTGGTCGCAATATTCTAACTTCTGCTCTTTGCACGGGTTGGGTTAGCGAGCGATAAATATTTACTTTCATCTTGTAATAGGCGCGCTACCTGACTCTCGCAAAGAGCAGAAGTGGAGCAGAGTTAGCATGAGCACATTAGTGGTAATTACCGCTCCACTTGTAATCTAGCCCAAACTCTTGTAAACATTATTTAAGGTTATTAAACAGAAGACCACATATTATTAGATGCTGTCATTGACGATTGAAAAACTATTTTCTTCAAGCCTTCCATTCTTTTGTTTCTTGTGTAAAAAAAACCTTTACCTTTCAATGTTCACTTGTTACTACAGCAATCCTTATATAAATGCTTCTATGTTCCTTATGGGATTTAAATGGATAGCACAGATGTAGAATCTGCTTGTCTAACTGTATAAGAGCAAGATGTATCTTTACACTTACATTTCCATATTGTTTTTTTATTTACAGCCATAACATTGTGGCAGTGATGTCAGATCTTGCAGTGTTGCACTCACTGACCAAGACAGCCGGCTCATCCTTTTAGGTGCTTAATTTCTCTTTGACTAATAATTGCGACACTGTGGGTAGCAATTTGTTGGCTGAAATGTTCCTGGATTTGCAGAGTGAGCTTTGTTGTTGTATGCTGCTTTATCCCCTCTCCTGCTGGGCTACAACATTATCAGACCAGCATTGTGCAGATTTAAATTAATTCTGACTTAATATGTGATTAAACAAACAAGTCTGAGGTGGGAGGATTTGATGTCAGAACTAACTGCTCCCACTGGTCTGATTACTGATTAACTGAAATGTAAGGAAACTTAACTCGAGCCATATCTATGGAAAGGAAGAGGGCAGTTTGAGAACTCTGTCGCTGCAGCTGGATGATGCTTGAGATAGGCAATGCTGGAATGAGGAGAAAAGTGAGAAAAATCTAAGAGGGTGGTGAAGCCCACTGGTTGCTGGGTTGGTCCGTGGTTACTAGGAGGGCCAGAGTTAGTGGGATCGATTTAGTCAGATTAGTTTGTGTGGGGATAAAGTGGCTGTAATCATTGGGGCCAGGGCTTTTGCCAGTTGGGAAAACACTTTGTATAGTAGGTAGTGGTAGGTTTATTTAGGATTGAAGTTATAAGGGGTCAGTCCAAGAGGTAGGGGGCTAATTGTCCAAAGCTGCTGTGAAAAAACATTGATCTAGATTCAATAAGCCCATTTGTGAACTGAATATTTTACTGGGGAAAAAAACTACCAGCAATGTTGCATCTCGAAAATTTGCAGAATTCAAAAAGGTTTGTCCTTGTCCCTAATCACAGACGTTAATATTTTACAATCACAAACATTAAAGGGACACTGAACTCAAAATTTTTCTTTTGTGATTCAGATAGAGCATGAATTTTTAAGCAACTTTCTAATTTACTCCTATTATCAAATTTTCTTTATTCTCTTGGTATCTTTATTTGAAATGCAAGAATCTAAGTTTAGATGCCGGCCCATTTTGGTGAACAACCTGGGTTGTTCTTGCTGATTGGTGGAAAAAATCCATCCACCAATCAATAAGTGCTGTCCAGAGTTCTTAACCCAAAAAATCTTAGATGGCTTTTATTTCAAATAAAGATAGCAAGAGAACGAAGAAAAATTGATAATAGGAATAAATTAGAAAGTTGCTTAAAATTGCATGCTCTATCTGAATCACAAAAGTTGTGGTTGTTAATAATGACTGATTTCCGCATTGCTAGTGCGAGATATCATGTATTGGGCACCTAATGCAACTATAGATGTTAATGGCAGGAACGCCCACTAATGAAACTATGGAAAATACAAGTAAAGCGATGCTCAACCTCACGATTGTCTATGAATGTAGCCCATAGAGTAGCAACAGCTTAGGAACACTACACTGTGATTTGCAACATTACTGTGGTGCAAACATACTTTTGCATGTCTCATAGAAAGGATAGGAGCTGCTATTTATAGTGCTCTGTCACTATGCCATTAGTTAAAGGGATATAAAACAGAACTTCTTCAGTAACAACAATTTTTATTACCTATCTGGGAATCAGCTTTGGGTTTCCATTTGTTTGTGTGTCAGGATTTGAAGCTGATCAGGCCCAGACATGCAACTGTCAAGGTTTGGTGGGAAACAGCCACAGTCAAAAAGGTGACGTACTTTTGCAACATACTGTACATGCCTGTGTGTCTGTTTGTAGGTGTCTTTGAGTGTAAGAGAGTGTGTGTGTCTTTTTGTTTGTCAGTGTCTTTCTGTGTGAAAGAGTATATTTGGGGATGTGTGAGAAAGTGTTAGAGTCTTTGGCCTCTAACAAAGTCTGGCGGACCTGATCCGACAGTGCGGATCAGGTCCGCCAGACCTCGCTGAATACGGCGAGCAATACGCTCTCCGTTTTCAGCATTGCACCAGCAGCTCACAAGAGCTGCTGGTGCAATGCCACTCCCTGCAGACTTGCGGCCAATGGGCCGCCAGCAGGGAGGTGTCAATCAACCTGATCGTACTCGATCGGGTTGAATTCCGGTGATGTCTGTCCGCTTGCTCAGAGCAGGCGGACAGGGTTATGGAGCAGCGGTCTTTGTGACCGCTGCTTCATAACTGCTGTTTCTGGCAGCTTGATAGATAGGCCCCTTTGTGTGTGTGAGTATCTTTGTGTGTGGCAGAGAGTATGTGTGTGTGAGTGTGTGTTAGTGTGGTTGTTAGAGTGTGAGTGTGTTAGTGTGGTTATGAGAGTGTGTGTTAGTGTGGTTATGAGAGTGTGAGAGTGTATGTGAGAGTGTGTGTGTGTTAGTGTGGGTGTGAAAGTGTATGTGTGTTTGAATGTGTGTGTGTGTGTGTGTGTGAGTGTGTGTTAGTGTGGGTGTGAGAGTGTGTGTGTGTGAGAATGTGTATGTTTGTGTGAGTGTGTATGAGAGTGTGAGCATGTAGGAGAGAGTGTGAATATCTAAGAACTATCTAGAAGTACCTAGAACTACCAGGTACTAATGATGGCTTGCTGCCCATATATGGAATAGATTGAATTCAAGTCCAGCTATGTTTATAAAGTCATTATCATGTTCAGTAGAAGCCAGAACACTTGCCATCCTCGATGTGCCCAGCTCTATAAAAAGCCATCCCTTCACGCAACCTTTATCTCCACCAACTGCTCTTTAAGTAAATCTTTTAGTTAGCAGGGGTCTCTAATTCTTCTGTACTATGTATATTCATGTCTTTACAAATAAAGCATAATTAATTATATTTTGCATTTATATATATTTGCATTGTACTATTCCCATCCTCAGGAACCACTAACAGGTTAGATTGTTATAAAGTGCAGCACAGGTGATATAATAAACTGCTTGGCAATTGTGATTACATGACATTATATAATTTTGTTTGTTATTTTCTGTAATGTTAGCTTTTTTTATTTTGTGTAATTTTTATTTTTATTATTTTTTTGTAATGTTAGGTTTTTTTGTAATGTTTTTTTTGTAATTTATTTTTTTTGTTGGTATTTTTAAAAAAAAAGTAATATTAGTTTTTTTTGTATTTAAAGCTTAGGTTTTTATTTATTTTAAGGAATGTTAGTATATTGTTACTTTAATTTAAAGTTAGGTGGTGTTAGGTTTAGGGGTTAATAGGTTTATTTTAGTCGCAATGTGGGGGGATGGTGGTTTAGGGGTTAATAGGTTTATTTTAGTATTTGTGATGTGGGGGGACCAGCGGTTTAGAGGTTTATAAGTTTATTTAGTGTTGGTGATGTGGGGGGACGGCGGTTTAGGAGTTAATAGGTTTATTTTAGTAGTCGGATGTGGGGGGCTGGCGGTTTATAGGTTGATAAGTTTTTTTAGTGTTGGCGATGTGGAGGAATGGCGGTTTAGAGGTTAATGAGTTAATTTAGTGTTGGCGATGTGGGGGGGCCGCGGTTTAGGGGTTAATAGGTTTATTTTAGTAGTCGTGATGTGGGGGGATGGCGGTTTAGAGGTTAATAAGTTTATTTTGTGTTGGCGATGTGGGGGGATGGCGGTTTA
Organism: Bombina bombina; assembly: GCF_027579735.1. NCBI lineage: Eukaryota > Metazoa > Chordata > Amphibia > Anura > Bombinatoridae > Bombina > Bombina bombina. The sequence continues at coordinate 494,159,495 of NC_069504.1, forward strand.
GGGATTAATAGTGTAGTTTATGGGTGTTAGTGTACTTTGTAACATATTTTTATGTGTTGTGAAACTTTTTTGTTTTGTAATATCAAGTAGCTGACCATTCTGCACGCAACGCCCATTTTTTAAGTGGTAAAGCCATAGCGCACAACTTGTAATCTAGGTGTATATGAGATTTGCTCCCGAAATTGATTTTTGGTTTCCACCCAAACTGGTTGTTGAGTTTCTCGAATGATCACAATGCAAAATGGATTTGTGCAAAATGGATTTTAAATTAACCCCTTTGTTTACAAAGTCAGGATGTATCATATTGCGGTCTACATTACAAGTGGAGTGCAAAAATATTAGTGCTATTGATATTGAGCTCTGAAGAAGGGAATTGTATTCCCTGAAACATTAACATTAGAGTTTTCAATAGATTGATGACTTAAATCCTGTGAGTAAAATTTTTGGAATTTATATATTTATGAATAAAAATAACCTTTTTTTGTGAGTGAAGAAGAAAAGTGGTGTTAACATTGTTTTAAAGGGATATGACATATGACAAGGAGTTTGGGAATGTCTCAAAGGTGTATATGTTTATATGTTTATGTATGCATGTATGTATGTACGTATGTTTGCTCATACATACGGTCATGGCCAAAAATATTGGCACCCCTGCATTTCTGTCAGATAATGCACCACTGCGCCCAGAAAATAATTACAAATATTTAAGCATTCTCGTGTTTATTTCTTTTGTTTGTATTGGTATGACACAAAAAAAGTGGAGAAAAAAAGCCAAATCTGACACATTCCACGCAAAACTCCAAAAATAGACTGGACAAAATTATTGGCACCTTCTCAACATTGTAAGAAGTAATTGCATTCCAAGTTTGTGATGCTCCTGTAATTTGTAATTAAACTCACCTGTGTCAGTTAACAAGTGCTGACAAAATAGAAATCACACCAATTATAAATCACACCAGTTAAAATGGTGAAAAATTGACTCAACCTTTATGTTGTGTGTCTCTGTATCAGAAAAAAGCGAGAGTGATGGCAATTCTATTGTATAATTATGTTGGGATGGGCTTTTACTGATGCACAACTGGCCTTTATACTCAATGGTAGTAGCCCGTAGGTGCTGTGTATTAACAAACTCATACAACTATAGGAAGTTGCAAAAAACGATACATATGTAGCACTCTGATCCCACATGTACTGTTCCCTGGGAACAATTTTCACCAGGATTAAAAATATTATTTTTAATCCTGGTGAAAATTGTTCCCAATGAAATATATACTGACCAACCCTATATTTCCCTAGTTGATTTTAAGTACCCATTTTTAATGATATCTATTAAATTTTAAATCTTTTAATTTTATAATTTTGGTGTTGTATACCATCCTATACCTACAACAGTACGTGTGTGATCAGAGTGCTACATGTATATCTTTTTTTGCAACTTCCTATAGTTGTATGAGTAAAAGTGTGTCTCTGTATGCCACGCTGAGCATGGAGAAGAGAAAGAGCAGCAAAGAATTGTCTGAGGATTTGAGAACAAAAATTGTGGAAAAGCATGGACAATCTCATGGTTACAAGTCCATCTCCAGAGATCTTAATGTTCCTGTGTCCGCTGTGCGCAACATTGTCAAGAAGTTTACAGCCCATGGCACTGTAGCTATTCTCCCTGGACATGGATGAAAGAGAAAAATTGATCAAACATTGCAACGAAGGATTGTTCGAATTGTGGATAAAGAATCTCGATCTTTTCCATACAAACTTAAGCTGACCTTCAGGCACAGGGTACAAATGTGTCAGCTCGCACTATACATTGCCATTTGAATGAGAAGGGACGCTATAGTAGCAGACCCAGGAGGACCAAATGCTGACACAGAAACATTAAAAAACTCGATTGGAGTTTGCCAAAACTTACCTGAGGCAGCCAAAATCCTTTTGGGAAAATGTGCTGTGGACAGATGAAACAAAATTACAGCTTTTTGGTAAAGCCCATCATTCTATTGTTTCCAGAAAAATAAATGAGGCTTTTAAATATAATAATACAGTCCCTACAGTCAAACAGGGTGGAGGTTCACTGATGTTCTGGGGTTGCTTTGCTGCTTCAGGCACTGGATGTCTTGACTGTGTGCATGGTATTGTGAAATCTAAAGACTACCAACGAATTCTGTGGTGCAATGTAGGGCCCAGTGTCAGAAAGTTGGGTCTCCATAAGAGGTCATGGGTCTTATAGCAGGACAATGACCCAAAGCACACATCAAAAAGCACCCAGAAAAGGTTTAAGACAAAGCGCTGGAGAGTACTGAACTGGCTAGCAATAAGTCCAGGGGGTAGATTTATGAAGCAGTGGATGCTGCAATGTACCCCTGTAGTTTCCAGATCACTGGAAACAAGAGTTAAGAAGCAGCGGTTGTAAGACCGCTGCTCCTTATCTGTGGCGGATAGCAATCATCCTGATCGGATACGATCAGGATGATTATCACCTCCTGCTAGTGGCCTAGCGAATGTGCAGGGGTCGGCATTTCACAAGCATTTCACATGAAATGCTTGTGCAATGATTTATAGATGAAGCTCCTATATCTCAATCCCATAGAGCACCTTTGGAGAGATCTCAAAACAGCAGTCAGGAAAAGGAACCCTTCTAATCTGAGAGACTTTGGCCCCAATTTATCAAAGGGCTTGCGGACCTGATCCGACACTGCGGATCAGGTCCGCAAGACCTCGCTAAATGCGGAGAGCAATACGCTCTCTGCATTTAACATTGCACCAGCAGCTCACAAGAGCTGCTGGTGCAACGCCGCCCCCTGCTGACACGCGGCCAATCGGCCCTCAGCAGGGAGGTGTCAATCAACCCGATCGTACTCGATCGGGTTGATTTCAGGTGATTCCTGTCCGCCTGCTCAAAGCAGGCGGACAGGGTTATGGAGCAGCGGTCTTTAGACCGCTGCTTCATAAGTTGTATTTCTGGCGAGTCTGAAGACTCGCCAGAAACACGGCCCTTCAAGCTCCGTACGGAGCTTGATAAATGGGCCTGCTGGAGCGGGTGGTAAAAGAAGAATGGTCCGAAATTTCAGTAGAGAGGTGTAAGAAACTCATTGATGGTTACAGGAAGCAATTGATTTCAGTTATTTTTTTCCAAGGGGTGTGCTACCAAATATTAAATTGAGGGTGCCACTAATTTTGTAGAGGTCATTTCTTTAGTTTTTCATGGAATGTGTCAGATTTGGATTTTTTTCTCCACTTTTTTGTGTCATACCAATACAAGCAAAAGAAATACACATGAGAATGCCTAAACATTTGCAATTGCAACAATTTTCTGGGCGAAGTGGTGCATTATCTGACAGAAATGCAGGGGTGCCAATATTTTTGGCCATGACTGTATGTACACATGCATATGCATATATTCATACACACATACAAATATACACACACACAGGTTTATGTGTTTATGAATGACAATGTTATGTTCCATGGAGAATCAGCATCATTAAACGTTAGGGTTCAATACAATCTGAGATTTGCTTTCAAAATAGATTTTTGCTTTCCGCCAGAACTGGTCTCGAGTTTCTCGAGTAATCACAATACAATATGGATATGTGCATTAAAAGACTGCAGCCTCAAACGCCTTTACAACAGAAAATGTCCTGAAAAGGCCTTTTCTTGTGTTAAGTACCTGTTTTCAGGATATAAACTTTGATGTTACCGGAAACAGAGCATTAAAGGGACATGAAACCCACATTTTTTTCAAATTGACTTTTATTATCTAATTTGCTTCATTGTCTTGATATTCTTTGTTTAAAAAGCAGCAATACAGGCTGAACACATCAAGAGAGACAATAACTTGAGGCATATATGTTCAGCAACCAATCAGCAGCTCCTAAGCCTACCTAGGTATCCATTTCAAGTTGGAATACCAAGACTACTAAACAAATTAGATAATACAAATAAACTGGAAAGTTGTTTAAAATCACATGCTCTATTTGAATCATGAAATAAAAAATTTGTGTTTCATGTCCCTTTAACAAACAATAAAAATAAATAATGTTAAAAACAATACTTGTCAAAGATTAAAAGTGACAATATAGCGATTGAGCAATCATACCGTATGCCCATCGTGCCAACATACAAATGGCACTCACGATTGCACAATCCTGTTTTAAAGCATGATTATGAAGATATCTGTACTGTTATTGACAATCACGACAGTGTGAGTGTGGATTAAAAACAAATATTAACAGAAAGATATTATTCCATACCATTTGTAGCTGTTGGGGTCCTGATATGTCTTTTCCTGCAGATCCCTTTAGCTGTACAGGATATCACATGCTCAACACATACACACACACACACACACACACACACACACACACACATATATATATATATATATATATATATATATATATATATAAACCTATACATATGTAATGTTTGCCCTGTCCACTGTAGATGGCCTACACAATATTGATGAATAGAGATATATTGAATCAATACCATGTATGTTAATACACTACAACAACTCCTGTTGCCATTTCAGGGTGTTTTGCACATGTGAAAGAGACTGTTTCTAACTAGTATTAGAAGAGTCGCAAAAATTTAGAAAAATACCATTTTGAGGTTTTATTAAGTGTCTTGAGTAGTGATGTCGCGAACCTAAAAATTTGGGTTCGTGAACGGCGAACGCGAACTTCCCCAAATGTTCGCGAAAGGGTGAACCGGGCGAACCGCCATAGACTTCAATAGGCAGGCGAATTTTAAAACCCACAGGGACTCTTTCTGGCCACAATAGTGATGGAAAAGTTGTTTCAAGGGGACGAACACCTGGACTGTGGCATGCCAGAGGGGGATCCATGGCAAAACTCCCATGGAAAATTACATAGTTGATGCAGAGTCTGGTTTTAATCCATAAAGGGCATAAATCACCTAACATTCCTAAATTGTTTGGAATAACGTGCTTTAAAACATCAGGTATGATGTTGTATCGATCAGGTAGTGTAAGGGTTACGCCTGCTTCACAGTGCGCAGTGTAGGTGATATACCTGCCTTGACCATGCTTTGCAGACCAGGTATCAGTGGTCAGATGGACCCTTGCCCCAACACTGTGTGCCAGACATGCCATTATAGCAGACTTATATGGCTTTGGCGTTGCTTTTTGGTAATTAGAAGGCTGCTAAATGCCACTGCGCACCACACGTGTTTTATGCCCAGCAGTGAAGGGGTTAATTAGGGAGCATGTAGGGAGCTTGTAGAGTTAATTTTAGCTTAAGTGTAGTGTAGTAGACAACCCAAAGTATTGATCTAGGCCCATTTTGGTATATTTAATGCCACCATTTCACCGCCAAATGCGATCAAATAAAAAAAAATTGTTCACTTTTTCACAAACTTTAGGTTTCTCACAGAAATTATTTACAAACAACTTATGTAATGATGGCATAAATGGTTGTAAATGCTTCTCTGGGATCCCCTTTGTTCAGAAATAGCAGACTTATATGGCTTTGGCGTTGCTTTTTTGTAATTAGAAGGCTGCTAAATGCCACTGCGCTCCACACGTGTTTTATGCCCAGCAGTGAAGGGGTTAATTAGGGAGCATGTAGGCAGCTTGTAGAGTTAATTTTAGCTTAAGTGTAGTGTAGTAGACAACCCAAAGTATTGATCTAGGCCCATTTTGGTATATTTAATGCCACCATTTCACCGCCAAATGCGATCAAATTTAAAAAAAACTTAAATTTTTTCGCAATTTTAGGTTTCTCACTGAAATCATTTACAAACAGCTTGTGCAATTATGGCACAAATGGTTGTAAATGCTTCTCTGGGATCCTCTTTGTTCAGAAATAGCAGACATATATGACATTGGCGTTGCTTTCTGGTAATTAGAAGGCCGCTAAATGCTGCTGCGCATCACACGTGTATTATGGCTAGCAGTGAAGGGGTTAATTAGGTAGTTTGTAGGGAGCTTGCAGGGTTAATTTTAGCTTTAGTGTAGAGATCAGCCTCCCACCTGACACATCAGACCCCCTGATCCCTCCCAAACAGCTCCCTTCCCTCCCCCACCCCACAATTGTCGCCGCCATTTTAAGTACTGGCAGAAAGTCTGCCAGTACTAAAATAAAAGGTTTTTAAATTTTTTTATTTTTTTTAGCATATTTACATATGCTGTGGTGTAGCATTCCCCCTTAGCCCCCAACCTCCCTGATCCCCCCCAAAACAGCTCTCTAACCCTCCCCATCTGCCTTATTGGTGGCCATCTTGGGTACTGGCAGCTGTCTGCTATTATTTCACAGTCAAAAAAGTGTTGTTTTTTTTTAATGTACACTACTGTTATACCAGATATGAGTGGTGGCACTGGGCAAGTGGGCACAGTATACGCTGTGAGCCTAACACACACACTGGCAGGCAGGCAACTGCAATTAGATTACACAGGGAAAAAAAAAAGCAGACTGATGTTCTAGCCCTAAAAAGGGCTTTTTGGGGTGCTGTCCTTACAGCAGAGATCAGATGCGTCCTTCAGGACTGTAGTGGACACTGAATACACTAGCCTAGCTATCGATTTCCCTATTAAATCAGCAGCAGCTACACTGTCCCTCCTCTCACTAAGAATGCAGCTTCCAAATGAATCTAAAATGGATGCTGTCCAGGAGGTAGGAGGGTCTGGGAGGGAGGGTCTGCTGCTGATTGGCTGTAATGTGTCTTCTGACTGTGAGGTACAGGGTCAAAGTTTACTCAATGATGACGAATAGGGGGCGGACCGAACATCGCATATGTTCGCCGTCCGCTGCGAACGCGAACATGCTATGTTCGCCGGGAACTATTCGCCGGCGAACTATTCGCGACATCACTAGTCTTGAGGTGTTGAATTTAAAAAGTCATAACGAGTCTTGAACAAAATGTTGAAATATCTTCCAAAAATGGATTGAACTTTTCGGCTTCATAGTAAAAATAGGGCTTTAAGCAAAGAACTAAAAACACAATCACAGGAGTGTGAGAGAGCCGACAAATGCGCTATTATGGCAAAATAAAAGGGGCAAAAATGCCTCAGCTGATAGATTGTGTTTGACTCCTTTTTCAGGTATATCAAACATGCATGAAAAATGTTAATAATACTGCTATTGGAACATTTATGCTGTTATTATGTTAGTTAACCATTTTTACATTGACCAATAATATTCTGAAGTATAATTGCACTGGGAACAATTAATATGTATTCAAAAAAATTAAAGATAGCAACATAAACACACAATTCATAATCTGTTTTATATACCATCTGTTATATATCAGTTTTGATGTTAAACCATATATAAAATAGCATGCACCTGAAGAGATGTGTGAAAATCAAGTCCAGTATACGATATACATAGTGAGGCTTTTATGTTATGTTTTTTATTTATATTTATTTTTATTGAAATTTGAAATCAGAGTCTAAAACAATCTGAAAAATGTAACAGTGTAACAGAATATTGTAACCCTTGAAACACAACAAAAAATAATTTCAACAATAAAACAATCGCTACAAGACCTTCCCGAGTTCTTCAAGGAGAAGTCTGTGCCATGTCTAAAGGCTGTTCCAAAAATATTGTCGGGTGGGAATCTTTGTGCCCCCATAAGACTGCAAAACCACCATCAAGCACTGTCTCATGATCTTTTGGGCATTATACTTGATATACAACTGAGACATATATATTCAATTCTATATAAGAAACGCCAGGGATGGCAGATTGACGTAGGCGTCTGGACTGAAGGGTGAGAGGTATGAAATGTAAAAATGAATACGGTGGAGAGGGTACTTGTTGCAAAAGTCCAAAAGACAGGGAAACAAGGGTGGAAGAATGGGAAGGAAAAAGGAAGGAAAGAGGCGTGAAGGAGAAGAGAAGGAGGGCTCCCCCTACTCCCCACCGCAGTGATTACTATACATGGCTGAACTCCCCCTAGACGGGGATCTAGGGTGAAATACGCTTTTATGTTTTTATGTTTTTCCCTACAAGCTCCTTAGTTTTGCATTCCTTTTATTGTTCATCTGGCATGGAGATTACTGGGAAGGCAGTTCAGCATTTGCTCCTCCTTTATATGATGTAACTGATGATACAGCTAGTGAATGGTTCACTGATAGTGAATGAATTGAGACATTTGGGAAAATCACAAAATACTCTCGGAATTTGATTATTTGTGTATTTACCGATTTAACATTGTGCTTAAATCCACCTGTTTGATTGTTTAACAGATGAGCAGTGTTCTTATGCTTCTCTGTGCTATATATGTTTTTAACCATATTTGTGCCTCAAAGCCATATGAGCTTGTCATGTGCGTTGATTTGTGTTGTACAATAATCTGTGGAATGCACATGCCCGTCCTCTGAGACATTGTGATATGAGTGTATCTAGTTACTCTGCATTGTGTGTCCTTCCAGTGTGTGCATGGGGGGGGGGTAAGTGACTTATGTCTGTCTTCTATGTATTGTATGAATATAGAGTCGTTGACCAGGATAAATAGTAAGAAAACATTTCTTGAACAATAATATCAATAATAATAATAATAATGATTTTATCAGATGGTTATAATACAAATAAATAAATAAAAAAATAAGAAAAATTGTATTATTGTGTTTTGATATTTTAAAATAGATGTTTCCAAACTAAATAACCCCCTTTTTCTGTTTGAGTTGTCTCTATCCCGCAATGAGCAGTTGTACACAATCAGCCATTATTGTTATTATTACTATTTTTTTGTTTGAAGAGCGCCAACATATTCCGCAGCACTCAGTTTCTAAGGCAAAACAAAAGCATAAATACACAGCTGGTGTCAGTTTATGCATTTCATTCATAAGAGAGTCCATTTATAAAGTGGACATTATGGGGCCGAATTATCAAGCTGCGAATGGAGCTTGATGCCCCTTGTTTCCGCTGCTCCATAACTTGTCCGCCTGTTCTGAGGCAGTGGACAGAAATCATCCTGATCGAATACGATCGGGTTGATTGATACCCCCTGCTAGAGGACGATTGGCCACGAATCTGCAGGGGGCGGTATTGCACAAGCAGTTCTGGTGAATTGCTTGTGCAATGATAAATGCAGAAAGCGTATGATATCGACATTAATCGATCTGCTGCGGACACAATACGCTACATCATATCATGTCCGCTCGCACTTTTATAAATATGCTCCTATGAATCTAATTTGCATGTCTTTACCTAAAATCCCTTGTTGAGATGGTAACAATTTTCAAAATTCACTTATAGATCTTTCCAGTCTCACCATACCTGCCAGTTCATCTGGTATTCTACAAGCAGATTCACTAAGCTTCATCGTCTGTCCCTGCATTAGTAAAAAACCTAAATAACACAGGAACTGAAGAGACTAAAGGGACTGGAGAAACTTAATAAACTAAGGAAACTTTAAGTAAATTTTGCCAACTGTTAATGATTTATATGGGAATTAAATCTAATGACATGTCATGATGTGTAAACAAACTACATAAGGAATTATTTCAATCATTTCACACATAGTTTGTTCACATAACCGAGCATGTGCACAACCTATACACAAAATGGACTAGAAACTATTTAGGTAAGTAATTTATACATACCGTAGCCTTTTCTTGGAAAGCACAGTACTATTCACAATAGCTATGTGGTGTTGTAAACATACACTCATTCCTCATGGAGATTGGTTAATTGGTGCAGAAGCTCATTAATTTATGTCCCTAATTGGTCAGAACACAGAAATTAAGATACATGGGCCAACATATACTAAGGCATCAAATTTAACACATTGCACAAATCAAATTTACCCACCATAGTTTGCACATTATGGATACAACGTCATTACATACAATTTACTAAGAAAACCCTCAGGAAAAAATTGCATCTAATCAGTCATGAAGACAATCAGATTTTTGATAACATTAAAACTTTGCTCGGCACAAAAGTTCAAAGTTACTAATAATTCGTCGATTTTGTACCCAATGTTACCAGACAGGTTTAAAAAATGTAATTGGGACTTCGACCATGTCTTCATTACCTACTACATGAACTACACTGCTTGATCTGGTCCACAGAGACATCAGGCTGTGGTCTATCATCAGTCATTGACACTTCCCACTCCCCGAAGCTGCATTGGAAGTGAGCCTACCCAACAACCCACCAACTAACTCAGACCTCAGAGGGCTAAAGTGCAGAGTCCATCATTCCATCCTGAACCATGGAGGCTACGAGGATCATAGATCGATGGGAGACACAGATGCTACAGCTCTTAGATGATCACTACAAGAGCATTAGAGAGCAACTCACGGAAGGTTTGCTGGCCCTGCTTAACACTCATGATCAACCTGATGCTGACCGCAGCAGGCAGAGCTGATCGGTGCAACCTGAGGACCATAGAGCAAGGGAGATAAGTGGTTACCCACATACCTCAGATTGTACCTGTGAATCACATCCCGGATGCCCAAATAAGGACATATTAAGTTCATCGGAGGAAGTGAGTGGAGCGCCCATACATGCCTCCTCAGTCCTAGGAGTAGATGCTACAGAGGAGTCAGATGCAGGACACGGAAACCATTCAAGTGCGTATATGAAACACTCAGCCTCTTATAAACTTTTACCCCCTATACAACTGGAACGTCAATACCTGCCTCCTCAACGTTGCCCACCCCCCTTCTTTGAATGACCAGGCATCTATCCAGCCCGCACGAACCAGCAGACTATCAATCTATACCTAAGACTTCATACAATTTGTTCTTTGGAAGACATGGTATTGGGTAACTTTGGGAGGACACAGGAACTTCCACAAGAGGCTTTCCCTTATACTCAATAACTGTCTCATGCCTACTAGTCCCCCGGTTTCATGTTTATGAGGCATTATACCTTGTACCTTTACTCCCTAGTTCATAAAGGTTTGTTTTAGTCCTAGTTATTGATACTATTCTTATTGAGAATACCTTCTTACTGTGCATACATAGAGACAGTGTGCTAATCCATGCCGACTATTTTAATCTTCTATACTTTAAGTGAGCCTTCTTATTACTAAATATAGCCTTCAATCGGTCAATCCCTAGTACCCAAATGGCTTTCTGTAAAGGGGAAGCAACTTACCAAAGAATATTGTCATAGCTAGGATATTTTATGCATGAGGATATACTTCATATCTGCTCATTAGCAGCTAGATTACAAGTTGTGCGTTCATCTTTTAACGCTGAAAATATGGTAATTTCAGCGTTAAAACAGCACTGCAGCCATTACAAGTCTTGTCGGTATAGCTGTACCACAAGCCTTTTAGCCTGTAATGCAACGTCAGTACCACACTCGTAAAAATTAGGTTTTTAATGGGATTCCCATATCGCTGGTATTACGAGTTTTTCTGGGAGGCTAAAAAGCGAGCGTTACACTCTAAAACGACAAGATCTGTAGCGCCATCTAAAGTCAGTAGTTATGAGTTTTACGCTAAAAAGCTGTAACATAAAACTCATAACGAATGTTTTAAAAAGTACACTAAACACCCATAAACTAACTATTAACCCCTAAACCGAGGCCCTCCCACATCGCAAACACTATAATAAAGTTATTAACCCCTAATCTGCCGCTCCCCACATCGCCGCCACTAATAAAATGTATTGACCCCTATTCCGCCGCTCCCCGACATGGTCACCACTATAATAAAGTTATTAACCCCTAAACCGCCACCCTTCCGCATCGCAAAAACTATTCAAACATTATTAACCCCTAATCTGCCGTTCGCCCCCACTATACTAAAGTTATTAAGCCCTACACCGCTGCCAATATAATAAACCTATTAACCCCTAAAACGAAAGCCCCCACAACGAAATATAATAAATTAAACTATTAACCCCTAAACCGAAAGCCCCCACATCGCAATAAACAAATTAAACTAGTGACCCCTAAACCTAACGCCCCCCTAACATTATATTAAATTTACAATTTCCCTAGCTTAAATTAAATTTAAATTTACCTGTCAAATTAAAAAAACTAAGTTTAAAATAACAATTAAACTAATATAATTATTAAACTAAAATTAAACTACCTACCTATTAAATAAACTAAACTACACATTAAAAATATCTTAACACTACTCTAAAAATTACAAAGTATCTAATTACAAACAAAAAAAGACTAAATTACAAAAAATAACAAATACTACATTACGGAAAATAACAAACAAAATGATCAAAAATAAATTAAACCTAATCTAATAGCCTTTTCAAAATAAAAAAGCCCACCCAAAATAAAATAAAAAATCTAGCCTACAATAAACTACCAATGGCCCGTAAAAGGGCCTTTTGTAGGGCATTGCCCTAAGTTAAACTGCTCTTTTACCCAACCATCCCCCCAAAATAAAAAACCTAAATCTAAAAAAACCTAAGCTACCCATTGCCCTGAAAAGGGCATTTGTATGGGCTTTGCCATTAAAAGGGCATTTAGCTCTTTTGCTGCCCAAACCCTAATCTGAAGTTCCTCTTGAACGAACTTCATCCCGGTGGAAAAGTCCTCATCCAGGCGGCGAGAAGCCTTCATCCAGGACTCTTCGGGCAATGGGTAGCTTAGGTTTTTTAGATAGTTTTTTTTATTTTGTGGGTTTGGGGGAGGGGGGGGGGGTTGTAATGTTAGTGGGTATTTGTAAAAGAGCTGATATCTTTAGGGCAATGCCCTACTAAAGGCTCTTTTAAGGGTCATTGGTAGTTTATTCTATATTAGTTTTTTTTATTTTGGGGTGTTTTTAACTTAGGGCAATGCCCTACAAAAGGCCTTTTAAAGGGCCCCCCAAAAGGCCCTTTTAAGAGCCCTTGTTAGTTTGGGGGGTGGGGGTTTGTATACTGTTAGGGGGTGCTTGTTTTTTGTAGCAAAAGAGCTGTTTAACTTAGGGCAATGTCCTACAAAAGGCCCTTTTAAGGGCCCCCAAAAAGGCCCCTTTAAGGGCCCCCCAAAAGGCCCTTTTAAGGGTCCTTGGTAGTTTGGGGGGTGGGGGTTTGTATACTGTTAGGGGGTGTTTGTATTCTGTTTAAAGTAAAAGAGCTGTTTAACTTAGGGCAATGCCCTACAAAGGGCCCTTTTAAAGGCCCCCAAAAGGCCCTTTTAAGGGCCCTTGGTAGTTTATTCTAGATTAGGCTTTTCTATTTTGGGGTGTTTTTTTTTTTTTAAAAGGGTATTAGAATAGGAATATTTATTTATTTTTTCATAATTTTTTTTTTTGTAATGGTACGTTTTTTGTTGTTGTAATCTTAGGTTTTAGTGTAAGGTAGCTTAGGTTTTATTTCACAGGTAATTTTGTATTTATTTTAACTAGGTAGTTATTAAATAGTTAATAAATATTTACTAACTAGTCTACCTAGTTAAAATAAATACAAACTTACCTGTGAAATAAAAATAAAACCTAAGCTAGCTACAATATAACTACGGAGCTTTTCTTTCCGCGATCGCAGGTGTTGGACTTTTTTCTGACCCACTCTCCAATTGATGTCTATGGGGAAAACGTGCACGATCATGTCAAAACAGTGCTTGTTTTTGGTGCGGTATGGAGCTTAAAAGCACCATATCGCAGGCACAAGCCGGGTTTTGAAAAACTTGTAATGGCATTTTTGTTGCGTTCCTTAATTTCCCTATAGCGCTCAAAACTCGTAATCTAGCTGTTAGTGTCAATACACCTCTATCTATGTGTCACCCTTGAAAATTATACTCCTGCTCTGTCAGCGGCCGAGACAGAACTAGATTCTCAGTCTGAGGTGTGCCCCATGAGAGGTGTTGGATGTTACATCTAGTAGTTACTACTCCTCAGATTAACTTTGTATTCTTTTGATATTTGACATCTTGCAAATTAAGTTATATATTAGGTAAATAGCTAACACTCAAGGTAGTTCACAACAGAATACCACTTTGTACAGCTTTCCCTCGCTACAGTAGGTTAAAATACTCCAAACATTCTCCACTATCAGCTTACACTTTCCCAGAGTAGGCTAATCATCAGCAATTAGATAAAATAAAACAGAATAGAGGGGCGCCTCATGTGTAGCATCATCTATTAAGCAACAACGATTAACATATCTGAAGCCAAATGGGTACTCACAGATTTGGAAAGCACACTTATGTGCTGGTAGGGGCAGGCTGTAGATTTATATAGGTGTAACAGCTCACCCACTGGAAGGCACTCTTGGCGTAAGTTAAAGGTGCTACAAGGGAGACAAGAAATACGGGCACCACATGTGCAGACTATTAATGGTGCGACAAAAGCAAATTCCTTGATATGGAGGGTACTCACATATTCCCAGAGCACACCAATGTGCTTGTAGAAGCAGGCTGCAGATTGGAGCAGGTGTGGCAGCTCACCCAAACTAGAGGTATCTTGATAGTGGTAATGCTGTTGAATGATAGTCCCGGTGTATTCATGTGTTTATTTCATGTGTTGGAGCCAGAGGAACAAAAGTCTTGCTCCTCGTGCCTCAGAATGACTGGATCTTCAGATAGATTGCTGCAATTTCAAACTTAGACCAGCTCAGCACCTGAGAGAATACATCGGGACTATCATTCAACAGCATTACCACTATCAAGATACCTCTAGTTTGGGTGAGCTGCCACACCTGCTCCAATCTGCAGCCTGCTTCTACAAGCACATTGGTGTGCTCTGGGAATATGTGAGTACCCTCCATATCAAGGAATTTGTTTTTGTCGCACCATTAATAGTCTGCACATGTGGTGCCCGTATTTGTACCTAACAACCTCAATAAAAAAACGATTAAATAAAAAAAAAAAAATGTAATTGGAGTGGCAAGATAAGGGAGGTTACATGAATAAGAAAGAGTTTTTTTCTGAACAAATAAAAAACTTTTTAATACCGTTTGTGTATTACTTTTGTAACAGAGCAAATATGGCTGCTGCAGAGTCAGGAAAGTCGAAGAAAAGTCAAAGCCTACAATTTTCTCACCAGCAGAATGTAGTATTGTTGGACAACGTTCTGGAATATTATGACTACATTTTTGGATGTTGTGTTAAACAAACACCAAGTTCTTGCAAAACGTTGTGGATGAAAATAAGTGATGCAGCAAGTGCCCAGGGACCTTCTAAAAAGGTTAAAAGGGATACTGAACCCAATTTTTTTTTCACGATTCAGATAGAGCATGCAATTTTAAGCGTTCTAACTTACTCCTATTATAAATGTTTCTTTGTTCTCTTGGTATCTTTGTTTGAAAAAGCAAAAATGTAAAGCTTACATATACACAAATGAAATAATTGAACTATTGCTAATATTCGATAGAGGCGGAATGGCATCTCCACAGAAGAAAGAGAAGCGAATGTACTCCTGCATGTTTGATTCAGTGGATTCTATAGTACTTTTTAGATGCTTGATGGCTTTGTACATTATAATTTTGATCCCCGTGTGATGAGAGCTACTGAAATCCTATTGGCTGTTGTAATCAGCCAATAGGATTTCAGTAGCTCTCATCCTATTGGCTGATTTAAATTTGAAGAATCAAATCAGCCAATTGGAATGCAAGGCACACCATATTTAATCGCGTATCTTAAATTCACTGTTCAGTGTACGGTGGCGATCGTACGAAGAGGATCCTCTACGCTCCGCGGTCGCTGGTCTTCAGTTCTGCGGTCCAGGATGAAGATAGAAGAGGTCACCGCTTGGAAGAAGACTTCTCTGCCGGACTTTAGGAACCGTGAGTGCTGTCTGGGGGTTAGAGTTAAGCTTTTTTTACATTTTTTTTATTTTTTAGATTAGGGATTTCTGGGCAGTCTTAAATGAGCTGAATGCCCTTTTAAGGGCAATGCCCATACAAATGCCCCTTTTTTATTTTGGGGGGTTTGGTGGGTGGGGGGTTTTACTGTTAGAGGGGGGACTTAGCATTTTTTAAGGAAAAGAGCTGTTAAACTTAGGGCAATGCCCTACAAAAGGCCCTTTTTAAGGGCTTTTGTTAGTTTAGTATTAGGTAATGTTTTTATTTTGGGGGCTTTTTTATTTTCATAGGGATTAGGTTTAATTTTTGATAATTTTGTTTATTATTTTATGTAATGTTTTTTATTTTCTGTTATTTTAGCTTAATTTAAACTTAGTTTTTTTATTTTAATTGTAATTTAGGATTATTTTAATTTATGTAATGGGGTTAATTTAGGGTGTGTGTGATTAGTTAACTGCGATGTGGGTTATTGGTGGTTTAGGAGTTAATAGATTTATTAGGTTAATTGCAATGTGGGTTATTGGCGGATTAGGGGTTAATAGTTTAAATAGCTAGATTGTGTTGTGGGGGATGTAGGATTAGGGGTTATTAGTTTAAATAGATACTTTGCGATGTGGGGGCATTGCGGATTAGGGCTTAATAGATTTAATAGATAGTTTGCGTTGTGGGGGCATTGCGGATTAGGGGTTAATACATTAGTTATTGCGGTGGGGGGGGGGTTGCAGTTGAGAGGTAGATATTGAGCATAGGTGTTTAATTTTATTTTAACAGCGAGCGACGGGAAAAATATACGGCGCCTCACTTGTATGCAGCGCCGTATATGCGATCGAGTGTAGTGTAAGGTCAGGTTACCATAGTAATCTATAAATGTTTTAGAAATCGGGCATCGGGTGGAAGAGTTAACACAACGCTAATTTACACCTACATGAAAAGCAAAACGGAAACCTTTTCAATGGAAACCTGGTACTAAAATGGAGCTGTCGACCGCTTTGGTAGTTTACGGCTCCATTTTTAACGGCTCAATGGAAGCGAACTCTTAGTTGGCCATATACTCAATAGATTTTTCAAATGGTTTATCCCTGTGATGCAAATTAATGCAAATTTTACTAATAAAACGGCAGATTCAAACAACTTTAAAATATTTATTTTGTATACAGGTATTAAAGAATACAGTTTTTAATTGCTGGAAAATATTTGCATATATAAAATAAAAAGTACATATATATTAATACCCTTATAAGAAGCCTTACAGCTTCTAATGCATTAGTCAGAACTACTGTATATCTCTATATGACTATATGATCTAAAAGTTTTATGTAAGTAAATGTATGGGTCTCTTGATCAGCCATATGCTTTATTTAGAGTGTATAAAAGCATTTTACCCATAAATCCCCAGGATCCTTTGCTACAGGGGTAAATACTGTACGAAGAGTCATTTTCTGCAGGGCATATATTCTTTTGCATTTGCTTACTTAGATAAGTGGTTTTTGGTTTCTTTCTATTTAAAGAACGCACTGCCAGAGAACAAGTTCCTAGAAATCTCCTCCCTGAGATCTTCACTTTACACGTTGAAATCAGTGAGCGTGATCATGTAACAAAATGCTCTTTACACCAAGCAACTCAAAACAGAAATTAATAAATCTTGTGGTGTAGTTCAGGTACGTCATGGGTTGCAAAACCTTTTTAAAATGAGTGCGAATAAATCAGCAGTAATCTTCTAAAAAATTATCTTGAGTGCTCATGGTACCTTTTATAAATTTAAAGTGGCATTAAAAAAGTATGTGTATTGTTCTATCTTTACACACCATAAATTAAAGCAGATATCTACTAAGTATTTTTATTATTAAGAATTATTTATGTTTTCGTTCAAGATTGTCTAATTTCTTTGTTGATTTATTTCCTTCTTTTCTCTTATGATTAATATTTGATGGTCTCACTTGTTTGCAAAGGGCACATTTGTTTAAAGGGACAGTCAACACCTGAACTTTTGTTGTTTAAAAAGATAGACAATCCCTTTATTACTCATTCCCCAGTTTTGCATAGCGATCTTCCATCAAAGTTGCAGCTCATCTTCACACAACAAGGAGGCAGTGAAAGCAACGGGAGGTAGGTGAGGAGTGTATGAGTGCTGCGGGACGGCAAGAAGGGAGTTAGAGGCGCACCAAAACAGTTATAATAATACACATTTTACCTCTGTAATTACCTTGTATCTAAGCCTCTGCAAGTTGCCCCCTTATTTCAGTTCTTTTGACAGACTTGCATTTTAGCCAATCAGTGCTGACTCCTAGGTAACTTCACGTGCGTGAGCTCAATGTTATCTATATAACACACATGAACTAACACCCTCTAGTGGTGAAAAACTGTCAAAATGCATTCAGATTAGAAAAAAGCCTTCAAGGTCTAAGAAAATAAAATAAGAAGAGGGTGCCTCATAGTGTAATACGACCTTTGTAGTAAGGTATGTAATACTGGTAAAAAGAGAATTACCTTCCACAGGGTCAAGAGGAGCTGCCTGAACGAATCACGTTCACTGCCTGCAGAGGATTACTTCAACCGTCCGCAGAGGATTTTTAAACTGCATCAGAAAACAAGCAAGTTTCTACATATAAACTCTTTGTTTCATTTCAATTTTAGACTTTGATCTTCTTATTAATTACCGTATTGGATACTTGATTTACAGCAATTTTTTATTGTCATACTATTGTCACACATTTTATTGTTATATTATTCCATATTCTTTCATCAAAACATTTTTTCTTTTTGGAGAGCGCTCCTCTATTGGATCCCCCTCTGGGATCTATATATTATACTAAGGTCTAAGAAAATTACATATGAGCTAACCTAGGTTTAGCTTTCAACTAAGAATATCAAGAGAACAAAGCAAAATTGATTATAAAAGTAAATTGGAAAGTTGTTTAAAATTACATGCCCTATTTGAATCCTGAAAGTTTATTTTGAACTTGACTGTCCCTTTAAAGTAGAGTTGCCGGGGGGTGGAGCTTGACCGAGCTCCAAGATGGAGCTGTGATCTAGGAGCTCCGAAGTATACAAGCACATCAAAGTGGCAATTTTGACTCTATCACAGATTAAATGAGCAGACTTGTGGGATCACGCTCCGGATTCATGTGGGTGTCGACTGTTAACCTGAGAGGAGGTTTTAAGCTGCACGGAGCACAAAGATCCAGGCTCATTGCTACGCATCTCTTACAGGTCTGAGTCACATGGCGATTACGTGACTAAGCAAGAACCAGGAGTGTACAGCATCTTAGCGATCTTCCATCAAAGCTGCAGCTCATCTTCACACAACAAGAAGGCAGTGAAAGCAATGGGAGGTAGGTGAGGAGTGTATGAGTGCTGCGGGAAGGCAAGAAGGGAGTTAGAGGCGCATCAAAGAGAAGGCCTACCCCACAATTTACAGCTGCGTCACAATCGCAGTGATAGATGCTTGACAGATAGGAGCCACATATGATTAGATAAAGGTGTCTTGCTGAAAGAGAGGCAAAAAGTGGCTGAAGGTGGAAGAAGTGGAGCGTAGTAAAGGGGAGATTACACTGACAACATGTTTAGAAAATTGAGCAAGGTATGAGTCTGACAAGTTATGCTGTGCATAGGCAACAATATGCTGCGCTGGCACCAAAAGTAAAATATGAGTGCTGACATAACAACTACATACCCTAATGCTGTGCTCCTTTGTTGCATGAGTTCTCACTTTATTCAGCAATAGGTTTATCACTACTATAAGCTGCAGTATTCATTACTTAAGAAGAATCTTTCCAGGGACAAGGGCAGCTACATTAGCAGGCATCAACTATTCTGTTCTTTTCAGCTAATTTAATCTGTACACCAACTCTGAGGTTGGAAAGATGTCAACAAGAAAATCGAACAGACCAGAGAAATCTTCTAAACCCACAGCTATGGATGCTTTTTTGAAATCGTCTAAAACAAACAAACCAATTGAAAAAGCTGACACAGATCAAGAAGAAGATATGGAATCAGACCAGGGCTCACAAATAGGAGACTCTGACCAGACAGCAGACGCCAGTGACAAAGGCTGATTTACAGGAGCTGGTTTCTAAGGCCTAGATTTAGAGTTTTGCGGTAGCTGTGAAAACCAGCGTTAGATGCTCCTAACGCTGGTTTTAGGCTACCGCCGGTATTTGGAGTCAGTCAGGAAAGGGTCTAACGCTCACTTTTCAGCCGCGACTTTTCCATACCGCAGATCCCCTTACGTCAATTGCGTATCCTATCTTTTCAATGGGATCTTTCTAACTCCGGTATTTAGAGTCGTGTCTGGAGTGAGCGTTAGAAATCTAATGACCAAACTCCAGCCGCAGAAAAAAGTCAGTAGTTAAGAGCTTTTTGGGCTAACGCCGGTTTATAAAGCTCTTAACTACTGTGCTCTATAGTACACTAACACCCATAAACTACCTATGTACCCCTAAACCGAGGTCCCCCCACATCGCCGCCAATCTAATAAAAATTTTTAACCCCTAATCTGCCGACCGCCACCTACGTTATCCTTATGTACCCCTAATCTGCTGCCCCTAACACCGCCGACCCCTATATTACATTTATTAACCCCTAATCTGCCCCCCACAATGTCGTCGCCAGCTACCTACACTTATTAACCCCTAATCTGCCGACCGCAAAGCGCCGCCACCTACGTTATCCTTATGTACCCCTAATCTGCTGCCCCTAACTCTGCCGACCCCTATATTATATTTATTAACCCCTAATCTGCCCCCCACAACGTCGCCGCCAGCTACCTACACTTATTAACCCCTAATCTGCCGACCGCAAAGCGCCGCCACCTACGTTATCCTTATGTACCCCTAATCTGCTGCCCCTAACACCGCCGACCCCTATATTATATTTATTAACCCCTAATCTGCCCCCCACAACGTCGCCGCCACCTGCCTACACTTATTAACCCCTAATCTGCCGACCGGAGCTCACCGCTATTCTAATACATTTTTTAACCCCTAAAGCTAATTCTAACCCTAACACCCCCCTAAGTTAAATATAATTTTATTCTAACTAAATAAATTAACTCTTATTAAATAACTTATTCCTATTTAAAGCTAAATACTTACCTGTAAAATAAACCCTAATATAGCTACAATATAAATTATAATTACATTGTAGCTATTTTAGGATTAATATTTATTTTACAGGCAACTTTGTAATTATTTTAACCAGGTACAATAGCTATTAAATAGTTAATAACTATTTAATAGTTACCTAGTTAAAATAATAACAAAATCACCTGTAAAATAAATCCTAACCTAAGTTACAATTAAACCTAACACTACACTATCAAGAAATTAATTAAATAAAATACCTACAATTACCTACAATTAAACCTAACACTACACTATCAATAAATTAATTAAATACAATATCTACAAATAAATACAATTAAATAAACTAACTAAAGTACAAAAAATAAAAAAGAAATAAGTTACAAATAATAAAAAAATATTTACAAACATAAGAAAAATCTTACAACAATTTTAAACTAATTACACCTACTCTAAGCCCCCTAATAAAATAACAAAGCCCCCCAAAATAAAAAAATGCCCTACCCTATTCTAAATTACTAAAGTTCAAAGCTCTTTTACCTTACCAGCCCTGAACAGGGCCCTTTGCGGGGCATGCCCCAAAGAATTCAGCTATTTTGCCTGTAAAAAAAAACCATACAATACCCCCCCAACATTACAACCCACCACCCACATACCCCTAATCTAACCCAAACCCCCCTTAAATAAACCTAACACTAAGCCCCTGAAGATCTTCCTACCTTATCTTCACCATACCAGGTTCACCGATCGGTCCAGAGTCTTGATCCAAGCCCAAGCGGGGGGCTGAAGAGTGATGTCCATCCTCGGGCTGAAGTCTGGATCCAAGCGGCGGCTGAAGAAATCCATCATCGGGCTGAAGTCGGAAGTCCATCATCGGGATGAAGTCTTCTATCTTCTGGAGCGGAGCGGAGCCATCTTCTTCCAAGCCGACGCGGAACATCCTCTTCAACCGATGACTAGACGACGAATGACGGTTCCTTTAAGGGACGTCATCCAAGATGGTGTCCCTTGAATTCCAATTGGCTGATAGGATTCTATCAGCCAATCGGAATTAAGGTAGGAATATTCTGATTGGCTGATGGAATCAGCCAATCAGAATCAAGTTCAATCCGATTAGTCGTCGGTTGAAGAGGATGTTCCGCGTCGGCTTGGAAGAAGATGGCTCCGCTCCGCTCCAGAAGAAAGAAGATTGAAGATGCGGCTTGATAGAAGACTTCATCCCGATGATGGACTTCCGACTTCAGCCCGATGATGGATTTCTTCAGCCGCCGCTTGGATCCAGACTTCAGCCCGAGGATGGACATCACTCTTCAGCCCCCCGCTTGGGCTTGGATCAAGACTCTGGACCGATCGGTGAACCTGGTATGGTGAAGATAAGGTAGGAAGATCTTCAGGGGCTTAGTGTTAGGTTTATTTAAGGGGGGTTTGGGTTAGATTAGGGGTATGTGGGTGGTGGGTTGTAATGTTGGGGGGGGGGGGGTATTGTATGTGTTTTTTTTTACAGGCAAAAGAGCTGAATTTCTTGGGGCATGCCCCGCAAAGGGCCCTGTTCAGGGCTGGTAAGGTAAAAGAGCTTTGAACTTTAGTAATTTAGAATAGGGTAGGGCATTTTTTTATTTTGGGGGGCTTTGTTATTTTATTAGGGGGCTTAGAGTAGGTGTAATTAGTTTAAAATTGTTGTAAGATTTTTCTTATGTTTGTAAATATTTTTTTATTTTTTGTAACTTAGTTCTTTTTTATTTTTTGTACTTTAGTTAGTTTATTTAATTGTATTTATTTGTAGATATTGTATTTAATTAATTTATTGATAGTGTAGTGTTAGGTTTAATTGTAGGTAATTGTAGGTATTTTATTTAATTAATTTCTTGATAGTGTAGTGTTAGGTTTAATTGTAACTTAGGTTAGGATTTATTTTACAGGTGATTTTGTTATTATTTTAACTAGGTAACTATTAAATAGTTATTAACTATTTAATAGCTATTGTACCTGGTTAAAATAATTACAAAGTTGCCTGTAAAATAAATATTAATCCTAAAATAGCTACAATGTTATTATTAGTTATATTGTAGCTATATTAGGGTTTATTTTACAGGTAAGTATTTATCTTTAAATAGGAATAAGTTATTTAATAAGAGTTAATTTATTTTGTTAGATTTAAATTATATTTTATTTAGGGGGGTGTTAGTGTTAGGGTTAGACTTAGCTTTAGGGGTTAATACATATATTAGAATAGCGGTGAGCTCAAGTCGGCAGATTAGGGGTTAATGTTTGAAGTTAGGTGTCGGCGATGTTAGGGAGGGCAGATTAGGGGTTAATACTATTTATTATAGGATTAGTGAGGCGGATTAGGGGTTAATAACTTTATTATAATAGCGGTGCGGTCCGCTCGGCAGATTAGGGGTTAATAAGTGTAGGTAGGTAGCGGCGACGTTGTGGGGGGCAGATTAGGGGTTAATAAATATAATATAGGGGTCGGCGGTGTTAGGGCAGCAGATTAGGGGTACATAGGGATAATGTAAGTAGCGGCGGTTTACGGAGCGGCAGATTAGGGGTTAATAATAATATGCAGGGGTCAGCGATAGCGGGGGCGGCAGAATAGGGGTTAATAAGTGTAAGGTTAGGGGTGTTTAGACTCGGGGTACATGTTAGGGTGTTAGGTGCAGACTTAGGAGGTGTTTCCCCATAGGAAACAATGGGGCTGCGTTAGGAGCTGAACGCGGCTTTTTTGCAGGTGTTAGGTTTTTTTTCAGCTCAAACAGCCCCATTGTTTTCTATGGTGGAATCGTGCACGAGCACGTTTTTGAAGCTGGCCGCGTCCGTAAGCAACTCTGGTATCGAGAGTTGCAGTGGCGTTAAATATGCCTGTACGCTCCCTTTTTGGAGCCTAACGCACTGAAAACCCAGCCATTCTGTAAACTCTCAATACCAGAGTTATTTAAAAGGTGCGGCCAGAAAAAAGCCTGCGTAGCTAACGCACCCCCTTGGCCGCAAAACTCCAAATCTAGGCGTAAGAAAGATATTAATGCCAATTTTGAAAAGCTCTGGAGTAAAATTGACAACTTACACACTTCAGTCACTGCTAGCCTGAAGGATATTAAAAATGATATTGCAGAAATGGGGAATCGAGGGGAATCACTGGAGAACACCCATGACATGCTAACAGAGGACATAACTACAATCTCTTCTATATTAACATCTCATCAACAACATATTCAAGAGCTCCAGGAAAAAATGGAGGATATGGAAAACAGAGGGAGGAGATGCAACGTAAGGCTTAAGGGGATTCTTGAGTCAGTCACAGCAAAAGAACTGCCCTCCTATCTACAACAGCTATTCCATTCTATTACAGAAGACTCTTCAGAAGAATCATTCCAAATAGAACATGCCCACAGGGCGCTTAGACCGAGACCAAAAGAAGAGCTCCCACCAAGGGACGTTAGTTAAATTTTTGAGATTCCCAGACAAGGAAAGAATATTACAGGCGGCGAGACAAAAACCCACGTTTAAAACTCAGGGCAATATAGTCCAGTTTTACCAAGACTTATGTGTCCGCACTCTACAACGAAGAAACCTATTACGACCATTCACTTAACTATTAAGGAAACAGCAAATCCCATACCGTTGGGGCTTCCCCTTTGCGCTCCACTTTACAAAAGACATGTTGACGATCAGATCATCGGAAGAAGTCCCGCCGACTTGCAAAATACTAGGCCTTGAAGTGCCAGAGATGCCAACATCAGAAGATACTTCAACATTGCAAGGAGAGCAAGCTCTACAACTCTGTCTCAAAAGGCAAGATGGACTAGGGTCACCAGAAAGAAATTTAAAACGTGAAATAGAACAGATGAAGAATATTTATGGAGGGAGTGATACCTAGGATGTGGGGGCAAGACTCTGGTAAAGTATGGTTTCCTTTGTTTCAGGAGTTAGAATGTTGTTCAAAAACCTAGCCCGACTAGACCCTAAATATGGGAGGACAATATTCACTAAAAGGGCATACCAACAAAATGACTTGATAGTGTTCTTTGCTTTTCTTTCGGTAAAATGGTTTGGAAAGAGAATCAATTGCGGTCAATATTAGCATACAAGAATGGACTTGAGTACTCAGGTTCATAACATTTAAGGTGCTTGTATACAAGTGAATAGCAATAAATGTATTTATTTGTTTAATATTTTAAATGTATTGTGTATATCGTATGTTATATTTACATACAGTTTATATTGTTGTTTATTGTTATTTATTATGTCACTATTTCAAAAACACACAAAAATGTTACATGAAACAAAGACATTTCACATGGATCCTGAGAGCATTAGTAACTAACTCTAAGGGGATGGGGGGCAATTGGGAGGGCTACAAGAGGGATACAGGTATCTCAACATTACTAGGAGACTACAATTGTTTCTGCATAATTAGATCTGACATATCATGGGGGAAAATTTGGGACCAAATATATGTTTATGCTTATAGAATATTTAAAATCATCCCACTGTATTGATGTCTCTTCCTAATATTTATCTCCTCTCACAAAATGTGAGAGGGCTCAATTAAAATATTAAGAGAAGAACAGCCTTGACCCAATATAAAAGACTTTATGCAAATAATATATTTCTTCAGGAAATTCATTTTGCTAAATCCCTTATACCCAAATACTGGTCCAAAGAATATTCACACCACTTTCATTCCGCCACTGACACTAAGAAAAGGGGGGTTTCAATATTAATTCATTCTTCGTTGCAATTCACCCACAAAGATACAGTATCAGATAGAAAAGGCAGATATTTAATAGTTCAGGGTCAAATTCAGGGGATAGATATAGTATTATGCAACTAGACAAAGATCTATGGCCAAAAGAGTGCTGGACCTGCTGGCCCCGCATACTCTAATAGATTCCTGGAAGTCTTTATATGGGACTACATCCGATTACACGTATTACTCAGCAGCACATAATAGTTATTCTAAATTGGATTATATACTTACTAGTCAAATTCTCAAGCCAATTATCAGATCAGCTGATATTCATGCGTGTGTATAGTCGGATCATTCGATCATTCAACTGTTATTGGGGGAATTGCAGGATCCTAGCAGAGTAAAATCCTGGACGTATGACCCCTCATGTTTAAAGAACCCCACAACAAGAACTAACCTACTGAAAGTCATAGGGGGATACTGGCAGATTAATTTAAACACTACCTGCAATCCCACATTGGTCTGGGCCGCTCACAAAGCAATTGTTAGAGGACTCCTCATTAAAGAAAAGTCCATTTACAATAAAAAAACAAATGCACATATTTCACAACTACACTCAGAAATAGAACAGCTAGAGAGGGAATACAAACATCAATTCTATTATATGGACATTACAAAATAAAAGACAGAATCTAGCTACTTTATTAAACGACAACTCATTTAAGACAGCGGATAGACTGAAAACAAATAATTTTTTGTTTGCTAACAAACCTGACAAATACCTAGCTAGTAAAATTAGAGACAATTATCGGACTATGTCGATCCCATATATACAGACCTCAGACAGACATACTACATCAAACCCACAAGAGATAGTGGATAGCTTCGCTCAATACTATAGGAACCTATACGATGGCAGAAAGGTGGAGCAAAACAAGACAACTAGGTCTCCTACACTCCTTTTTAGAAGCAGCCAAATTACCTAAAATTACAGAAGCTGATAAAGTAAGCTTAAATAAAGAGATTACACACTCTAGGGTAATTAAAGAACTTAAGCCCGGCAAAGCACCGGGTCCTGATGGTTTCTCAGGTGAATATTAAAGTTGTTCACTTCAACATTGATGCCCCACCTAGTGAAATTTGCAAATTATGTATTGGAGGGACATGATCTCCCAGAGGAGTTGTTGCAGGCCAAAATTATAGTGTTACCCAAACCAGGGAAGAACCCTAACTTGTGCTCTAGTTACAGATCTATCTCTTTGATTAACCAGGACATCAAAATTGTGACTAAAGTATTGGCAAACAGACTTAAACTAATCCTACCAACTGTAATACACCCAGACCAGGTAGGGTTCATTAAAGACAGAGAGGCCCGGGACAATATACGTAGGATGACAACGGTTATCGACTACCTGACAGAATGGAAGGTGCCTTCTCTGTTGCTTTAATTGGACGCAGAGAAGGCATTCGACAGAGTTGACTGGACTTATATGAGGACAGCTTTATATATGATGGGTTTCGGAGGACCTTTTATTAATGCTATCCAAAATCTATATCCAAACCAACAGCCTTTGTTAGAGCGATAGGACATCAGTCGACTACATTCCGAATTCTTAATGGCACCAGACAGGGGTGTCTGCTCTCTCCCTTTCTGTTTGCCCTATGTATAGAACCACTAGTAATCACGATTCGTAACTCCCCAGACATCACAGGCCTAGAGATTGGTTAATATAACCACAAAATCACTCTATTTGCGGACAATGTATTATTAACCCTGACGAGACCTTTAATATCGCTCCACAATCTTTACTCTATACTGGAGGACTTTTCAGTTATATCGGGATACAAAATTAATAGGAATAAATGCGAGGCTCTTCCAATTGCATTACCTAAAATTACGGCAAAAATTATTGAGACTAATATTGACTTTAAGTGGGCCAAACACTCAATCCAGTATTTGGGGATAAACTTAACAACTCACTCTATGGGGCCCATTTATCAAATGTCTGTCGGACCTGATCCGATAGTGTGGATCAGGTCCAACAGACATCACTGAATGCGGAGAGCAATACGCTCTCCGTATTCAGCATTGCACCAGCAGCTCACAAGAGCTGCTGGTGCAACGCCGCCCGCTGCAGACTCGTGGCCAATCGGATGCCAGCAGGGGGGTGTCAATCAACCCGATCGTACTCGATTGGGTTGAATTGTGGCGATTCCTATCCGCCTGCTCAGAGCAGGCGGACAGGGTTATGGAGCAGCGGTATAAAGACCGCTGCTTCATAACTGGTGTTTCTGGCGAGTCTGAAGACTCACCAGAAACACGGCCCTACAAGCCCCATTCGGAGCTTTATAAATGGGCCCCTATGAATCTATATAAGGCAAACTATACACCACTATACCAAAAAATAAGGGCAGACATCAATAAATGGCAGAAAGCACATTTTTCTTGGTACGGTAGACTATCCTCAATAAAAATGAATGTTCTTCCAAGGCTAATGCACCTATTTAGTGCTCTGCCAATCAGGCTCCACAAACCAGATATTGACTCACTCCAAGCAGCTTTACACGGGCTCCTCCGAAATAAAAAAAGAAAGGGTAGAATATCGTTTCAAATTCTAATGCGACACAGACAGCTGGGAGGTGTAGGTGCCCCAAACCTCTGGGACTATTATCATGCAGCAAGACTGGCACAATTCTCCT
The DNA here is from genome assembly GCF_027579735.1 of Bombina bombina. Lineage (NCBI taxonomy): Eukaryota > Metazoa > Chordata > Amphibia > Anura > Bombinatoridae > Bombina > Bombina bombina. Next base: position 494,187,630 of record NC_069504.1, read on the forward strand.
TATTAGGTAAAAATGGGGGATAATGTGATTTGGCCTGGATTGGAATCCCTCCTGGGAGGATATGAGTCTCCGGAGGACATAGTGTGGGATGAGGCAGGAGTGGGGAAAGGCCGTAAACCAGGGGTTACGGAATCATCTAGACAACTATGGGTATTGTTGACCAAAAAAATTAATCTACTGCCGACTAAATCCCTTCTGATGCCTTTGAAATATATTGTACCAAAAGACTGTAGGTCTCTTGTGGATAAGTGAGAAAATAAGGGACTCTACAGAGTAGCGGATTTTGTATCTAATAGTACACCCCTTACTTATGCTCAGCTACAACTGGATAATGTGCCCTTGCATTGGTTTTTATATTTGCAGATTACTACATGTATAAGGAGCTATCTCTCGGATGTAATAATCCAGCCTAATACAACATTGGAACGTATATACAACTCTCTAGATAGACCAAAACATGCTATATCACACTTATACCTCAGTATTCAAACTGCTAAAAATAGTTCTAGATCCCCAGTTATTTGTAGATGGGAAACGGATTTGGCAAGAGAGTAAGACACAAATGTCTGGGAACAAATCTTTTTCCAATTATGTAGAGGTTTATTGAGTGCAGATCTAAGAGAACACACTATAAAAAACACTTTTATGTGGTTTCTCACACCACTTAAAACCTCTCATTTATCTCTCTAAGTTGATAATATTGTTCTAACTAGGGAGCAAGCTTTATTACATGAGAGAGTTACTGGGTTAAATTCTCCCATGAATGTTTTTGTCAGAATCTTATGTACTATTACTAGAACCAGTATCGCTAAGCATTGGAAAATAGGGGTGCAAGAGTGGCCAGAGATTATTGCTAGAATTAAGCACACATACTCCATGTACAAATCTACAGCTCATATGCAAAACACTATAGACTCCTTTAGCAAGGTGTGGTACTACTGGATACTCCAAGGAGGTGCTTTAAAATACTAACATAGGTGGGAGGCAGAAGATTATGGCGATGCTAGAGAGAGTTAACAAAGGACAGATCCCCATTAAGAAAGGGAAATAGAAATACACATCAGGAGATGTTAGTGAAACAAGCTCTTTAGATATATAAAGCATTCAAATATCTGAATCTATGTGAAAGTCTATATATACAATATGGTGACAAAGTTTTTTGTTTTGTATTTGTGTTTTAGGTTAGTTTTGTTTAGTATTGTTACAACTCATTAAATATATATGTAAATCTTTAGAGAGAGAAGATCAATAAGTGTTAAGTAGAAGGATACTAGTGACATTAACCTCACTCTAGAAACAGCGAGAAGTTATGAAGGTATTCACATATGGTCAATACCTTAAGATGTATATGGAGTAACTGCCTTTATTTCTGATGTAATGAGAATGTAACTGGTTTGCATTGTTTGTAAATTGCTAAAAATGTCAATACAAATTATTTCAATCTAAAGTAGAGTTGCCAGCTGCCCTCCACCAAAATACTGGACAACCAGCAGATGATGTGCAGAGATATGTTTGGTCATGATAAGACCTTAGATTTGAACTGACTGCCTATAGTTCCTGTCAATTATATGATAATACTAGAGCTTGAGACCAACAGCTCTGTAGCCCTTCTGACATGTGCCATAATCATGTCTTGGGTTGGATCTCTTTAGTTAAGTGTCCAGTATGTTTGAATACATTTTATTTAATGGACAGCTGATTAAACAGTGGACTGCTTGGTAAAATACTATTGACTTGGGAACCATAGTTAAAATAGGTCTAGATGTTACCTTTCTCTGTATCTTCTTTTTCATAAAATAAAGCCTAAAAACGATCTCCTGTGTTTTCTAATTCAAAATGTGTGTTAACCACTGTACATGATTTCACTTTAGACTAAAAATTGATAGAACATGCTTTTTATTTATATTTTCCTTCCCTGTCTAGGCTGTATTGTTTCACACCTCCGCTGTGAGACTGTGAGTTACTTTAGTTCGCAGACACTTAGTAATATTTGTATGAAACCTTGATCCTGGGCACTTTGGAGGTCCGCATTGGTTGAAATATTGAACAGGTTTTATTTCTTCCTCTAACTCCAGGATGAACTAATTTTGCATGCTACATCTCAGACCTTGCATAGTGCAGCTACGATGATCATCAGATGTTGTGATTTGTGCAGCCTGATGACAAATATACAAAATAACTGCTCATCAATGATGCAGCACTTGAGGGGTATTGCTGTTCCATCCCTAAAGGCTATTTACATATGGCTCCATGGGGTACAGAGCTCTGTGTAGGAGGATATCAGGTCAGTACCACATTCTGCTAAGCACCCCCGATCATTATTGTAGCACCCACAATTCTCAAACGTCACTAGCCATAAATCAACACCCTTTTAACATGCCCCATGATCACTCCAGGGGATGGGGATTCAACCTGTTTGCTGCAGATAACACATTTTCTCTGCATTAAGCCCTCAAAGGAGATAATGACCCCTTGTTAAAGTCCATAGGGTCCCCATAATATGTTGGATTTTAGTCACCCATAAGGCTTTAGTAGACAGTTCCCATGATGTCACAACCTTTGTGCATGATGATGTCACAGGAAACAAACAAAAAGCTTATCTTTTCCATTTTGTGCCTAGTTGAGCATGCCGTCTTAGTTGAGCAAGCACTTTTCGGCTTCTATTATTTTCTATGGGCTACAAAATTCTCTATCGGCAGCTGAAACTATTGATAAACGTAATGGCTTCTGACAGCAGTTTTTTGCTTTTGCAACCTCACGAAAACCCAAGTGCGGCTCAGTAGAAACGAGACCATAAAGGGATAAATTACAAGTGAAACACAACAGATAGGGCAAAACACATGTATTAAGTTGCATTTAGGCTTTATACTCATGAACAAAGGGTTGTTACTGGGGAAAAAAAGGTTTTGCAACAGAATTAAAGGGATTTCACTTTAAATTTTAAAAGCTTTTGCTTGACCTTTTTACTTGCAAAAAAATATTCATTAACATATGTAACTGCTGCTCTTTGACAGAACATTTTAAGCAATATGCCCCTTTAATCATGGAAAGTGGTATGAATATGAATATTTATGTATGCTATGAACAAAAAGCCTGATATTTCCTCCTACATTTTGTACTTTGTGTGTTAAAGTTGCTAGTTTAAAGGGGCAGTCTAGTCAAAATTAAACTTTCATGATAAAGATAGGACATGCAATTTGAAACAACTTTTCAATTTACTTTATTCATCAAAGTTGCTTTGTGCTCTTGGTATTTTTATTGAAAGCTAAACCTAGGTAGGCTCATAAATTATTTTCTAAGTTGTTGAAGGCCGCCTCTTATCTCAGTGCATTTTGACAGTTTTTCACAGTTAGACAGTGCTAGTTCATATGTGCCATATAGACAACATTGTGCTCACTGCCGTGGAGTTATTTATGAGTCAGCACCATGCATGTCTGTCAAAAGAACTGAGATAAGGGGACAGATTGCAGAGGCTTAGAAACAAAGTAATTACAGAGGTAAAACGTGTTATAATATAACAGTGTTGGTTATGCAAAACTGGGGAATGGGTAATAAAGAGATTATCTATCTATTTAAACAATAACAATTTTCAAGTAGACTGTCTCTTTAAGTATTTCTATGACAAAACTGATATGAAATTATATTAAACATAGTGGCCAGGCCTACACCCACAGCAGGCCCACAGAGAAGGGAGCTGATGAACATTATATCTGTTCTTTTCCCTACAAGAAACATACATACAACTTCACAAAATAAGTCTCTCGGAAAAAAAAATTGCCTCAAAATGTCATGCCTCTTTATATCACATGCCACAATGATAAAGAACCTTCTCTGCGTCATAATAAAGGGGTCATCTCAAATATTTTCAGATAAGGCTTTTAAGCTGTATCTCTTATGCCCATGCCAAGTTACTGAACACAAGTACAGAGGCTTTAATTAATGGCCATCATTTCCCTGAGGCGGAAAACTTCCATCTTTTACGGCGTGCTCCAAATAAAAGATGCCGTCATAACTTAGAGAAATGCTGAGAGTTGTGCTAAACTTTATGTCTCTCTGAAGCTTCTCCCCTGGTTTTATTCCTTGTACAGACTGCACAACCAGTGAAATATTGGAGTTAAGGCGTCCACATAACCTAGGTCAAAATTATATTTACTGAGGAAAAAAAGTGCTTTTAAGTTAGAAACCTGAACAAAATCTGAGGAAACAGCAAGGTTCATAGATGTATAATACTTATATAACCATTGTATTTTGTTTTTATCTAAATATTTAGTAAGTGCTAGTGTATTTGTTGAATGTAGCGGCAATCTGGATTTTTGGTTTAAGGATTTTAAAATACAGGAGACAGCTTGCAAGAAATGTTTCTGTACCGGGTTATCAATGATAGGAAGAAACAAGAGACATATGGGAATGTGTAAGGAAAGAAACTGAGTTTTGGTGGCATAAAGTGGCCTTTGTTAGGCTGTAGTTGTACAATAAAGCCCCCTTTTAACATTATCTGGTCTCTCTGTGTGTTTATATGTAAATATATCTGTATATATATATATATATATATATATATAAATATATATACACACACATACGTGTGTGTGTTCATGAATTTATATATAATATTATAATACACACACAATATTATATATATATATCCTCCATAGTAAAGCACTCACCGGGTCTCTAATAAATGGTTTATTCAACACAAACAAATAAGTGACGTTTCGGACATATTATTCCCTGTCTTCAGACTCTAAAAGTCTGGAGATGGGGATATTATCTCCGAAACGTCACTTATTTGTTTGTGTTGAAAAAAAAAACAATTTATTAGAGATCCGGAGAGTGCTTTACTTTGGAGGATATGAACAGTACTTAAAGGGATACTAAACCCACATTTTTTTTCTGTAATGATTCAGATAGAGCATGTAATTTTAAGCAACTTTCTAATTTACTCCTACTATTAATTTTTCTTTGTTCTCTTGCTATCTTTATTTAAAAAGCAGGAATTTAAAGCTTAGGAGCCCGCACATTTTAGGTTCAGCACCCTGGATAGTGCTTGCTTATTGATGGCTACATTTAGCAAACCAATAAGCAAGCATA